>NW_007247775.1:137518-144779 GCF_000164805.1 Carlito syrichta | reverse complement strand
AAAAAAAAAAAAAAAAAAAAGACTGCCAGTACTAATACAGCAAACAAGACAAAATTCAAAGCATCAAGAGTTTTTGGCAAGAGCTGAACAGCTTTTCCTCCTCCCACAAAACCCTAAAGAGCAGATAATTTGTTTTCCAGCACAGACCCTAGAGCCCTGGAACACTCAGATGGCCAGAAGTCAACTTTAACACACATTAAGTGACTGAAATCTAGAAGGAACATCCGCGGTCTGCTCAGAGGCAGCTGAGAGATCTGGATGCACTGAGCTTTTGACCAAATCAATAGGAAACGGGTCTGGGGCAAGACAGAAACTGACTCCAGGTCATCTTTTCAGTCTCTTCCATGTCCAAAGTCTACAGAAGTAAAATAATTACTTTCAAAAGATATCACTGGCATTCCATTTTAAAAAGGGAAAAAGACCATATACTAATACTGTCTATAAAAGGGGAGGGATTCAGACAACCTAACAAAATAAAGACCAGGATACATCTTAAACAAAGTTAATCATAAAACATTTTGGTGAGTTAAGTTATGCCTCTTTGTTGACAATATGATCCTACACCTCCAAAATCCCAGAGATCTGTCTAAAACCTGCTTTCACTGATAAAGGACTTCAGCAAAGTCTTGGGATACAAAATAAATGTGCAAAAGACAGGCATGTTTTTATATACCTACAACAAGTAGGCAGAGAACCAAATAAGAAGCACAATCCCATTCACAATAGCCACAAAAAAGTGAAATACCTTGGCATCTTCCTAACCAGAGAAGTTAAAGACTGTTATGATGAAAACTACAAAACACTGCTAAAGGAAATCAGGGAGAATCAACATTGTTAAGATGTCCATCCTACCAAAGGGAATCTACAGATTCAATGCAATACCCATTAAATTACTAACATCATTCTTCTCATACCTGGAAATGACAATACAAAAATTCATATGGAAACATAAATAACCACAAATAGCCAAAACAATCCTTAGCAAAAGAAACAAAGCAGGAGGTATCACACTTCCAGACTTCAAACTCAACTATAAAGCTACAATAATCAAAACAGCCTGGTACTGGTACAAGAACAGGCATACAGACCAATGGAACAGGATAGATTCCAGAAGCAAAAACCTCAATTTCTCAACCAACTCAACTTCAATAAAGCCTCCACCAACAACCACTGGGGAGAGGAGAACATATTCAGTAAATGGTGCTAGGAAAACTGGCTGATCACGTGCAGAAGGTTGAAACAGGACTACTAGCTATCACCATACACAAAAATCAACTCTAAATGAATCAAAGACCTAAACATATAACCTCAAACTATAAGAACCTTAGAAAATGCAGGAGACACCATTATGGAAACTGGAGCTGGCAACCAATTCTTGACCAAAACCCCAACTGCCCATGCCATAAGAGATAAGATAGACAAGTGGAACCTCATCAAACGGAAAAGCTTCTGCAAAGCCAAAGAAACCACCAAGAAAGCGGGGAGACAGCCCAGAGAATAGGAAAAAATATTTTCCAACTGTGTATCTAACAAAGGCCTAACATCTAGGATCTACAAGGAACTCAAACATGCCGAAAGAAAAAAAAACCAGTCTCATTAAAAAGTGGACAAAAGACATGAATAGGCACTTCTCAAAAGAAGATATACGGGCAGCCAACAGACCCATGAAAAAGTGCTCAGTCTCACTAATCATCAGAGAAATACAAATCAAAACCACTTGAGATACCACCTAATCCCAGTAAGAATGGTCATCATTTTTTAAAAAATTATTTTAAAGATGTGGGGTACAATCCAGGGTTAGGTATATAAATGTTCATTATGCAGGTACCCTTGTTGATGAGGTATGCCCCTCCCTTCCCTAGCAGTTTCCCTAAAAAGCCAATCCCAACTCCCTCCCCAGGCAGTTTCCCCCTCAGCTGCCAATCCCATCCCCTCTTCCATGGCAGTTTCCCACTACTTGTTCAAGGTCCACTTGAGTGAGAACATATGGTACTCTGTTCTTTGTTTCTGTGATAGATCACTGAGTATGATCCACTCTAAATCCATCCAAGTTGCTGTTAAGTCCACGTTTGTACTTCTTTATGGCTGCATAATATTCCATTGTGTATATGTACCACATTTTTTTATCCAGTCAAGCTTCAATGGGCAGCACGTTTGGCTCCATGTTTTTGCTATTGTGAATAGAGTTGCAACAAACATAAGTGTGCAGGTATCTTTTTTGTAGAATGATTTGAGTTCCTCCAGGGTATTCCCTATAGAGGGATTTCTGGGCTATACAGAAGGTCAATTTCTAGTTCTTTCAGAAATCGTCACACTGTCTTCCAAAGAGATTGCACTAGTTTGCATTCCCACCAGCAGTGTAGAAGCGTTCCTTTTTCTCTGCATCCTCACCAGGAATGGCCATCATTAATAAAACAAACAACAAGAGACGGTGGCAAGGACACAGAGCAATGGGAATGCTTCTGCAGTACTGGTGGTAATGCAAACTAGTGCAATCTCTTCAGAAAACAGTTGCAATTTCTGAAAGAACTAGACAACCCCCCTACCGAGAATACACCTGGAGGAACTCAAATCATTCTACAAAAAATATACCTGCATCTGCATGTTTATTGCAGCACTATTCACAATAGCAAAAACATGGAATCAACCATGGAATGGAAGATTATGCAGTCACAAAGAAGCACAAACATATGAACTTTGCAGCAACTTGGATGGATTTAGAGCCTATTATACTCAGTGATCTATCACAGAAACAAAGAGCTGAGTACCACATGCTCTCACTCATAAGCGGACACTGAACATTTACCATAATACAACAAGAAAGGGATGGGCAGTAGCGGGACACTCTGGGGGTAGAGACAGGGGTGGAACATAACGTCAATAAGGGTACCTGATCTCAAACCAGGCAAAGTGGGGAACAAAGGGAGGCCCAAATTTTACCTGTAAAACAACCACTTGTACGCCTAATCCTGACTTGTACCCCACATCTTTAAAATAAGTTTAAAAAAAAAACAACCAAAAAAAGTTTTGGTGATTCTATAGGATAAGGAATAAAGGCAGGCTGTGGCTTTCTTTTGCCATTTCTATACATGTTTCCACATCTTTGTGTTGGAAAAGTTAACTTTTTCCCTCTCTAATGTATTAGGAAACTGAGCCTGGAGATCTTTAAAACACACACACATTTGGATATGTCAAAATGAAGGTCAAGTTGCTAAACACAACACAAACAATCAAAATAAAGAAATGTCCCTGTGTAAAATACTTGAAAGACAGTTTTGGAAATAAATCGTACATAATAAATCTGAACCTCATAGGATTTCTTGACGTCATATCAGAGCCTCAGGTACCAGATTTACTATCTGCCCAAAACAATGAGAAAATGGGACAAAATAAAACATCTGGAAGGACGTTGGACCACAGGCAGTGAGAGACTGTGACCCTGAGGAGGGAAATGAGGGCCCTCCAAATCCCCCACTTGTGCCCAGAGGCACCTTCCAACCTCGAGCCCGGGTGGGACCCAAGTAGAGCATGGCCATCTGGCTGAGCGCAAGAGACAGAGGCCAGAGGGCCGGAAGGGACAGAGACACAAAGAAAGACCCCAGAAGGAGTACCCCAGAATCAGCAGTGGGTCCCCTCATATCTGGCTGAACACTAAGGCATGTGTGAGCAGGGGACACTCCACAAGGCTGGGTAGACAGCGACTGGAGGTCTGTGAGCTGAACGATGCCAGGAGCTCACATGAGCTGGGAGGAGGTCACACTCCTCCAACGAGGCCACCAATAAGGTCACTCACTGATCCTTCAGGGCCCCAGGGGGACCCCCAAGGACCACAGGTTAGTGTCAAGACTAAACCAAAACCCTTCCTTAAAGGGCTTAAAAACAAACCTCAAAGGAACACACCAAATCACAAGCAACTGAAATGTCTTCCAGAACAAAACCTTGTAGTTAAAGGAAGACAAGAAAATCCAGACACTTCAGATCACAATGTTTCACTTTTTTTTTTGAGTCGGAGTCTCACTTTGTTGCCCAAGCTGGAGTGCAGTGGCACGCTCACAACCACCTCAGCCTCAACCTGCTTGGCTCAGGTGATCCTTCTGGCTCAGGTGTGCTACCATGCCTGGCTAATTTTTTAAATTTATTGTAGAGATAAGGTCTCGTGTTGCTCAGGCTGGTCTCGAACCCCTGAGATCAAGCAATCCTCTCACCTCCACCTCCCAAAGTGCTGGGATTAAATGTTTAACATTTAATCAAAAACTACTTGACATTTCAGGAAGTAAAAACATGTGACTCATAACCAGAAGAAAAACCAGTCAGGAGAAAAAGACTCAGAAAGGACAATGGTGGAATCAGTAGGCAAGAACATTAAGACAGCTTTAAAAATTTGTTCAAGGTTTTAATCGAAAACATAATGAGAAATGAAAAATGTAAAAAGAACAAAGCAAAATATTCAGAGAAGAAAAATACATTATGAAAATAAAAATTTCACTGAGTAGAATTAAAAGCAGATTAGGCACTGTAGAAAATCAGTGAACTTTTTCAAATGAAACACGGTATTTTTAAAAACCTAAGGGGATAAGGGATGGGAAAAAAAAACACCTGAAAAAACAAGAGTGTACATCACTGGTCTTTGAAACAAAATCAAGCAGTCTAATGTGTGAATAAATGGATTTCCAGGTAAAGAGGAAGAGTAATGAAATTAGCTGAAGAAATAAAGACCAATTATTTTGTAAATGTGACAAAAACCATAAGTTCTCAAGCAGATAGAACTCGAAGAGAAATAACAAATCCACAATTAGAAACATCAGCATTCTTTTCGGTAATCAAACAGGCGGACAGAAAGTCAGCAATCCTGTCCAGTACCTGCCCTGACACTTGCGAACACTCCAACCAAGAGCAAAAAGCAATGCTTCGTAAACGTGATTCGCCAGGATACACCACGTTAGCAACAGAGCATTCTCAATAAGCTGTAGCCCTCTGCACCTGGATATCCCCTCTGAGGGGACATGGTAAGTCTAGCAAACTCAGGTGATTATACAGACAAACTCATGAAATTCCAAAAATGTATGTTTCCTTGAAGTTTTCCATTCAAAAACAACAAAAAGCTTAAGTCCCATTTGAATTTTGTCCATCAATCAGCTGAGAAGTGGTTTCCAGGAGTCACGAGTGCATCCTCCTACATTGTCTTCAAACAGACTGAACAAGAAATTGCAGATTATTAATGGGAGAGGAAGAAAACAAGACTGCATCATCTGCTCAAACAGAAAAACACCAGATGGAAGAACTCAGACACATTCCTGTTGCACAACATGTATCAGTGAACCTGCAAGGCATGTTGGTGCCTGTCGCACACGTTACCACACACTAGAAAAATATAAGTTCCTCAATGTCCAAAATTCCATTACAAGCCAGATATCATTACAGGAAAACAATTGGTTCCAACGCTGTCCTATTTACTATGAAATGATTTGTTTTTCACTAAAACAGACTGAAAAAAGCACGGTCAAGTTGCTGGGAGGTGAGCCGTGAGATGTCTCTGAGTGCAAAGGGCTATAATCGCAACTCAAGACTCAGCTGAGCCCAGAGGAACTAACCGACGGACACCGAAGGAGAACTCATTGTCTATAAGTCCCGTTCCCACTGCTCTCCTTTCACAAATCATGAAAAGTTACCTGCTTGAAAGTCTAATGGTCAATTTCTGGGCCAATGCTTTACACAGGGATGTTTTTCCAGTTCCTGGAGGACCTGCAGCAAGATCCAAGCAAATACATTTTTAAATCAGCGCTGCAACACATTTCATAAAACAATGGTCATCACATGATTCTTAGAATACAGAATAAAGAGCACAGAGACAAACGTTATTTATGTTATTACTACAGAGAATCTGTCTGGAAGCTTAAACACTCTAAAAGGCGACCAGTCTGCACATAAGTCTTTCCTCTCCTTTCCTGACTAGGACTTGCCTCCTGTTTCTGGCCTCAGCTGTCCCTCCCGCCACCATCACTGTTCTCTGCTTCCTGGTCCCCAGTCCCACTCAGCATTCTGGGTGGGTGTTGTATTTTCTAGTCTACATCTTTTTGCTGACACCATCCTTGTCCCCACACTTCCTCTATGAAATTCACTCAAGGCACCTTTCGAAGATCACATGCACCTTTCCTAGAGGGATCCTGCCCTCTGCAGCTCTGAGGTATGCTCTTTCCAGAGCCCAGAGCACTACCCTCTGTCCCTTGAGACAGTGCTCAGTGGCTTGCAGCCCACACAGAACCAGGAGAGCAGATGAGGCATGGGCTCACGTGCGTGCCTCCCACCGCATGTCCCCTGGCATCACGCCTCACAGACACTCTGAGGTGACCCACATGGAAGAATGAATGCAGCTAACAGAAGATGGAGACATGCACCTCTAACTTTCCGCCAGTATTTTCAATAATTAAAGAGGAAATGCATAACTGGTTCCCAACAGAAAATAATTTATTCCACTGATTAGAACACCTATTGATATCCACTCTGACACCCTGTGAGACAGTAGCTGGGGACATCTGCGACAGGTAGACACTGGTTCTCGAGGTCGTGTGGCTGCACACCCCAGTGGGCGTCATGAGGCTAAATATTGCGGAACCTCCACTTGCTATACTCTGGACGCTCTCCTGGCTCCACTCAAGTCCTTGGTCCCCTTCCTGCCCAGTGACATTGAAAAATAACAAAGTACCAACATCTTCTTCTGAGAAGAACCAGACAGAATGCCTTCAAAATATGGCCTCTTCAGCTTACGATGCTCAGAGTGAAACTCTGAGAGTGCTCTGGAAACAGGTCAGTTTCTCTCCTGCAGAGCCAGGGTCGGTGGGGAGGTGAGGCAATGTCATTAGACAAGTGTAATAACACAGCAGCCCCACTCTTAGGCTCACTTGCCAAGGCTTCAGCTACTTGTGGTTAATCATGGTCCAAAAACAGTAAATGGAAATTTCCAAAATAAGTAATTCATGAGTTTTTAATAATCTCTAATCACCTTTATAATTATTCTGTTTCATCACTAGTTATTGTCATTAATCTCTTACTACACCTAATTCATAAACTTTGTCAAGGAATGTTCCCATAGGATTAAACAGCATGCATAGGGTTTGGTACTATCCACGGTCTCAGGCATCCACAGAGCAGTGTGGAATATAACACACAGACAAGGGAGGGACTGTTTAAAAGAGTCAAGTAGTGCCGGGTTCGGTGGCTCAGCCTGTAATCCCGTGCCTTTGGGAGGCTGAGGTGAGTGGAT
>NW_007247775.1:129259-137498 GCF_000164805.1 Carlito syrichta | reverse complement strand
GAGCCCAGCAGGTGAGGCTGCGGTGGCCGGGAGCGGCCACTGTACTCCAGTCTGGGTGACCGAGTGAGACTCCAACTCAAAAAAACAAAAAACAAAATAAAAGAGTCAAGTAGTAAATGCCCAAAGTGTCATGAGCTAGGTGGGCTTCACAGAGAAGGAACATTCTAGAACTCTGATTCCTTCGGAAACAAAGCACTGTAACTCCTTAGGAAGTACAGGCAGAAGCCTTGTGTCCTGCCATTCATCTTGTCCAATAAAAGCCTGTAGGCCCTACCATGCAGCAGCACCACTCGGTTCCAGGTGATGAGGTTGCTGTTGACATTCTTGTCTGAAAACAGTAAGGTTGTCATCACATAGTCGAGGAGCTGATAAAAGGAAAGAGAAAGAACAAGCAGATGAAGGCACCAACCAGCAAGGCTGAGATTCCTGGTCCATGTGCCGTGAGGGCTCGGCCCTTGGGGAAAGGGCTGGGGGAGAGAGGCTGCTGCCAAGGGGCCGGCACCCCCAAGCACCCAGCAAGCGCCTCCAGGCTTCTGCTTCAGAAGAGAAGCACCTCACAGAGGGACAGGATGCGTGCTGGCTGTTGCTGCCATAGAGATGAGGAGAAACAAAACGAGCGCCTCTCGTAATATCAAGCAGAAGCAATAAAGCCTGTATCCAGCCGTGAGCAATCTCCCTCCTCTAAAATAAGGCAGTGGTGGGCAAGCATGGCGTGTTCATTCACAAGACAACAAGCGAGCCCGCGGATTGGGAAGGAGGGGGTGAAGGCATGAAGACACGCTAGCCCAGTGGGACCTGCGCACTTGCTGTCTTTGGTCTCCATGGTGCCCCTCCTCAGCCAGAGTGCCTTCCGCAGGGGCACATGCAAGGCGAGTAGCCTTGGCATTCTGCCCCCTCCCCTCTCACTGGAGCTCCTGCAGGACAGACGTCCAGGACACGGGCTGCCACATATGGGGCTTCCCAAACCCACCAGAACCCAGGGCTCAGAGGTGCTGGACAGCAGGACCATGACATTCTTCCTTAAGAAACAGGGTGTTTGCAGAAAACACAGCCACTTACGTGTGCTTTCACTTCCACATCGTACACTAAGCTGTCCCAAAGTCCGTGGAATTCAGCTGTGAGAGAATAAAACACCCGTTTTAGGATTGCGAGCATGACACCCCAAGCCAGACTGCTCCGGGTCTGATGCCTGCCACTGCCACTGCACCATACATGGGAAATGGAGATTCAGACTCCAGGGAGGTATGAAATCGAAGGTGCAAAACAGATGCCAGTCATGCATAGCTTTTGGCAGATAATTAAATGGAGTAAAAGAATTACTTTTTGTGTCTTGTTATTATACGCAATTGTCCTTCACAGAGCCATGCTTTAACAACAAGCACAGACACTAACTACCCTCCCCACATGATGACCGAGTTGACTCTGCCTGCTAGAAGCCATTGGCAAAATAAATAGGGAATAGTCAAGAGACAGGAAGAAAGAGTAGGTCAGCAGGACAGACCAGCTGGGCAGTCACCACCTCTGAGGTACCTGTCCAGGGGAACCAGACAATCTTACACTGGAACCTCTCCTTTCTGTGATATGCTTTAGCATGAAGTGCCTTGGCAAGCCCGGCAGTGTGCGACCCTCAACCCTTGGCCGCCCTCGGCCTCCCCCCGCCTCCCCAGGACGGCACCACACCTGCAGGCAGAACCCAGTGACTGGCAGCAATGATGTTTTCTGACTCTTCCTCCAAGTTTTCACTGCTGGGGCCCTCTTCATTCAGCTGGAAGATGTGAAGTGCGATTGTGCACACACTCAAATCAATGGGCTGTCGTGAGAAGGAAAGCCATGTCAACCTATACACGTGTGTAACACACTTCACTTTCTAATTCCTGCCATACAAATTGGATGCTAAAGCCCAAAATAAAAGCTGAATGTATCATGCTAAAACCTAGTTCTCAGACTAGATGAGAAGGCTACTATTTTACTTCAGATTGAAGATGAATTCTTTTTAAAACGTACTCATCTCACCCCCTCTGGGAGCTTCATCTATTTTTAAAATTCAACTTTACTGTTTTTTTGTGGTTAAAAGTATCACACCAATAACACAGAATGAAGAAAGTACCCTAAATGCAACCTCAGAGACATCATAGTCTACATATACTCACATGGATCTGACCAAACCCTGAGTCACACCCACCATGTATCGTTTTCTGTCATGTGCCTTTTCCCACCTATGACAGCTGGGAGGCGTCCTCAAATCAGTTGATGGAAGTGAATTCCATTCAAATTGCACATGCTTTTCAGTGGCTGTATCGTACTTGGTATAGGTTTATGAATCTCTGACTGGTGGACAGTTAAGATGTTTCGAGTTGTCGGGTATTATTAATCCTTTGCACTCAGATGTCCTCTCTGAGGGGATATCGTAAATTCAGCAAACCACTTGGAAAAAGATTGCTGGTGATTATACGGGACAAATCTATGCAAGTGCAAATTTTTCAAAAAAGTATGTTGCCTTGAAGCTTTCCATTTAAACTGAACAAAAAGGCAAAGAGATGGCATATGAACTGAGATATTCGAAGAAAAGAAACATGAAGAAAAGAAACATCAGTTGGCATCATGTAGAAAGAGAATGTGTGACATGCTTTCACAGTGGTGCCAACACTTCTCTGTAACAAAAGGTAGTGATGAAGGGCGTTTGTATGAGAAAGGCAGCTGTGGGTACACCCTCTGTCTCCTAAGGCATAACTTGAAAAGACAGATCAGCAAGTTATTGTAGCCTTAGAAGAGACTTTTGAAGTGGAAGCCAGATGATATTGAAGATTGAGCAGCACAGATTAAATATATCCACCTGCACAAAGTCGGAAAAGTAAAATTGGAAAAGTAATATTCTTTTGATCCATTTCTCATTTCATAATTTCCAATTAGATAATTTTTATACATGTGATTTAGTTTGCAGAACAATGGCAACAAGAAAAGACAAAAGTGAGAGTTATAAGAAGCAGTGAAGATGAGTTAGATTTGGATTTTTTTTTATACAGATAAGTTAAAAAAATAAACACTGATGTGGAAGAAAACGATAGTGGTGATAGTGATATCATCCCATCAAGAAGAAAACAGGCGAATGTAATAGAAAGTGGTAGCGATGAAATCGTTAGTAGTTTCCAAGAAGTGGAAGACAATGTATCATCAAGTGAAGAATGGGAAGATGTTACAGAAAAAGAAGGTTCTCCAGTAAGAATTTTGTTGTCTATCCTCAAACGACAGAACCAAAAATAGCAAGTAACACAAGAGAATTGATTGACTATTTTACTCTGTTTTACATATGAATAGTGTAATAAAAAGCGATAAAAAAACAAGGGAAAAGCAGCTACTGTGGAAGGAGCTTTAAAAAGACATCTACAATGTCAAAAACTAGGCTAAGCATAAACTCAGCCTTTGCACAGTTAAGCATGCACTCAGCCTTTGCACAGTTAAAAAATTCCCTTCCTGGAAACTGGCAACAGCACCTGCTGGCTAGGTTAAACTGTTTAACAGCTTTTTTTTGCTTCTGTGAACCCCGCTAGCATTGCTTGAAAAGTACCTAGGCCTCCAGGATGTTGTGGTTTGGCTCGCTTGGAAAGTTCCAATGTGGTTTTACCCCATTTAAGCAAGCCCCTACAGCTAATGGGGGCCCCTTGCTGTGGGACTGTTATGTCCAGCAGGCAAGTGGCCGCCAGCCCGGCTCTTAGCTAATAAACCTCTCCTTTTATAACTTGTACTTTGGTGTCGGTGTCTGTGAATTAAGCATTTGGTCCCTATTTCACTATATTATGCACACCAATTTGGCATAAGTGGCATGATGCTGACCAATAGGAATTTTTAGCTTTTATCACAGTTATCCTAGATATGGGAATAATCCAAGTACCAAATTTGAAAGGTTACTGGTCAACTGCTTTCAATAGTAAAATACTCTTCTTTCTGGAAACATTCAGTAGAAAAAGGTTTATGCACATCTTCTGGATGCTTCATTTGAAGACATCTGCATAGAGTGATGGGATGATCAGAACTCGTATTCAAAAGCCCAATAATTATTTGGAATACATCGATTCAAAATTTTTACAATATTTCATACCAGTTCAATTTGTGTTGACGAAGTCGTTGTTCAATTTAAAGAGCAAATATTGTTTATAACATACAATCCAAATAAACCTACCACATGAGGTATACACATTTACGCGCTAGTTGATTCAAAAACAGGGTATCTTTTTTAATACTTCCTTACTATGGCAGCATAACATCCCAAAACATCATTCAACCTGATCTTCCAGTAAGCACCAGAATTACATTACATTCATATAAAAAGTTGTTGGGAAAAAGTTCCCCATGCAGTAGGACAGTACATGTTTACTGACAGATATTATACCAGCATTGTCCCAGCAGAAGAGCTACTAAGGATGGACTGTCACTTCATTGGTACAATCAAAGTCAACCAAAAGGGAATACCAGCTCAATAATAAAGTCCAAGTTTTTCATGATAAAACAGTTACCTGTGGGAAAAACAGTCTTATGCTTCTCAGCGGAAAGGACAAAAGGACTGCTACAAAACTCAGCACTTGAAATCATGCAGGAATGAAGTCTACCACAAGATCATTACGTGGTGGAACTTTGACACAAAGAGCCTGAAGTGATTCTAAATCACATTGCAAATATGAGCAGTATGGATTGTTCAGCTCCATATGCTACTACATATTGGTTTTTTTTTGAGAAAATCTCTAACATGGTAGAGGAAATTATTCTTCTGGAGATTAGAAATATGCACTATTAGCTCCTATGTGTCATACTGAGCACCAAAGAAAAAAAAAAAAAAAGGAAAAGCCTATGTCCCATCTGGAATTTGTCAAGATTCTGATTGATAGTTGAGAAGTAGTTTTCAGGAATCGCTAGTGCATCCTTCCACATCATTTTCAAACGATCGACTGGACAATAACTTACACATTATTACTGTGAAAGGAAGGAAAAAAGATTGCATTGTCTGCTCGAATTGAAAATACATGGTGAAAGACGTCACACAAATTACCATTACACAGCATGTAACAATGAACCTGCAATGCAGGTCGGTGACTGTCTCACATGTTACCTTACATTAAGAAAAGTATATAACGTTTTGGGCAACATTCCATTAAGCCAATCATCACAGCTGGTTCCAACGCTGTATACTATTTAATATGAAGGGATTTCTCGTTCACTATCTTGTAAAAAAGTGCTGTCAAGGGGTTGGTATGTGATCTGTGAGACTTCTCTGAGTGCAAAAGATTAACAATACGCTCATATTTAGCTACAAGACTGCGCAATCGCCTGTGAAGATAAAGTCCCATAAGTGAATCTGCAGAGAGTGAGCTTGAAAAGGTCTGCAGGGCAGCCAGTGCCCTCCAGTCAGGCGGTGCTGACCCATCCTTCCGCGGCAGTGTCAGGATGCTCTCCATGCTCTAGGCCTGGCCAGCACCACGACGGCAGCATCAGATTCCGGTTTGGGTAAAGCTTGATGACACACACACTCGAGTCCTAATGTGTGAGTGGGCAGGGCCACCTCATGAGCAACCAGCACCAAGGCCGAGGATGGGGGTCACTTCACTCTCAGTGACACATGCCTTGGGGATTCATCTCAGGCTGTGTTTCCACTGGTGCCAGGACTGCCTCAACGCACCCAAATTCTCACCTAAAGCTTCCCCCAGTCCCACACTGGACGAGGGAGCTGGCGGGTGAGACAGCCATCCTGAGGAGGAGGTGAAGAGCATCCACTAGGCGGTCCATCCCCTCAGCTCTGGACATCCCGCCCCCTATGGTTCTGAGGCACACCAAGCACTTCTTGAAGGTCTGTTGACTGAAAGAATGACAGACGAGGTGCATAGGCCTCCGAGCTGCCCTGTGTCCCCTTCCCCAATGAGGAGTGCACGCTGCACCAGCACTTGGTGCCTGCCAGCCAGCCAGAGCTTGTCTAATCTACCAAACCCACAGATCAATGAACATGTTTCTGGCAATGTGCTATCAGAACTACAGGAGACATTCAAGGGACCAACCTTGGATTCAGCTAAGGGTAAACTGCCACTTGGCACTAGGAACTAGGAGCTCACCTGTGGGTCTTTCACCTTTAACTCTGTGTCAACAATAGACACAGACTGCACATTTCTGGTCAGAAAAGGCTCATCAAATTCAGTCCATGAGTAATCGCCAAACACGATATTATGTCTGTGGAGTAGCTTTCTCACACTCAGCTTGATGTCTTCTTTTTTTGCAGTGCTAGAAAACAAACAAGCACACATTAACAATCTTAGTCAAACACAAGATTTTAAAATGAAATGTTTTTTCAAAAACTCAGACCATACATATGGAAGTGCGGGAGTTAGGGAGACAGGCTGGAGTTGCCCCCATCTGTGGTTCCTCCTCCCGCGGGGACCCCAGGAAGCTCCCCAGTGTCCCTGGGGAGTTTGTCATGCCAGGGGTTCTTGCCATGCCAGGGTGCTCTGAAAATATGTTCCTGTGTTCAGTGTTTAGGATGGTACCTGGCACTCAAAAGTACTCAATAAATGCTGGTCATCACTATTACCAGCAAAATTCCACGGCTGCAGGGTCAGGCCTGGAAGACACGTGCTGATGCATCTCTACGCCCAGGATTCACGCAGAGAGAACTGAACAGAGTTTGGCATCCAGGATTCCTCGCCTGCCTACAGCTTGATCAGGGCAAGACCATGCCTCTGAGCCTCACATGTTGTCCCAGCTCACTGGGCTGCCCAGTGACGGCCACTCTCTGGAGTCTACTCAGCATTTCCTCCCTCGGAGCCCTCCTGAACGGCTGCACAGACAGGAAGGTGACACGTGGCCTCTCTGCTCTTGTCCCAGCACCCTAGGAGGCAGCAACCACAATGCATGGCGTGATTGTGCAGTGCCTCTGGGCCCAGGTGTGGCTGTACATGGGGTGTTTCTGGCCTGTGGTGGCACTGTTTGTGGGCATCTCTGAGCTCTGAGGGATCTGTGCAGCGGTTCTGAGCTACACAGTTGTGTGCTGGCATCCCTGGGCACTGGTGCAACAGCGTGTAGGTGTCTGAACTTTGGCACCTACAACCATGCTGGGTAAACAGCTGTGTGTTAGGGGAAAGGGCCTCTCTATCCGCACCCTGGGCCTGGTGGTCCCTCTGTGGACATGAGGAGGGATCTAGAAGGCTGCAATGCCTAGGGCTCTGGTCTCGTCCCCAGGGTGCTGGCACAGCCCATGGCCCCACAGCAGTCTACTATGACCTGGTTCAAAGCCACAGATCTGTGGGGTTGGCTTAGAACTATAAAAACATCAAGCGCATGGGGAAGGGGACCCAAAGCCAGGTACTGGGAGGCCAAGAGTGGCAACTCATGCCTGTGATCCCAGCGCTTTGGGAGGTTCAGGGGAAAATTGGTTCAGGTCAAGAGTTCGAGTCTTGAGCAATATAACGAGACCGTTCCTACAAGTAGAACAATTAGGTGGGTGCGGTGGCTCCAGCCTGTAGTTCCAGCACAGGCTGAGGCGGGAGGCTGAGGCGGGAGGATCACTTGAGCCCAGGACAAGCCCGCTCGGGTCAGTTAGGGTCGACTTGGGTAGGGTCGGGTCAGTTCCGGAAGGATCGGCTGAGCCTCCTCAGGTCGGTTCAGGTATAGTCGGGTTGGGTCGGGCCAGTTCGAGAGGGGTCGGCCGAGCCTACTCGGTCGGTTCGGGTTGAGTCGGGTGGGGTCGGGACGTTCGGGTCTCAAGTCGGGTGGGGTCGGCCGAACCAGACTCGGGTCTGTTCGGGTCGAGTCGGGTGGGGTCGGAGCAGTCCGGGTGGGGTCGGCCGAGACTGCTCGGGTCGAGTCGGGTGGGGCCAATTCGAGATGGGTCGCCGCGCCTACTCTGGTCGGTTCGTGTCAAGCCGGGCAGGGTCGGGGCAGTCCAGGTGGGATGTCGAGCCCGCTCGGGTCAGTTCGGGTCGAGTCGGGTCAGGCCAATTCGGGAGGGGTCGGCCGCGGCCGCTCGGGTCAGTTCGGGTCGAGTCGGGTCAGGCCAATTCGGGAGGGGTCGGCCGCGGCCGCTCGGGTCAGTTCGGGTCGAGTCGGGTGGGGTCGGGCAGCTTCGGCAGGGGTCGGCCGACGCTCTCGGGTAGGTCCGGCCGGGCTCACCTCCCGCTGCGCTGCTGCACCTCCACGTGGACGGACGGTGCCTCGGCCACGCAGGGCAGCGCCTGCTTCAGGTCACCCGCGGCCTCGTCCATGG
>NW_007247775.1:92163-128677 GCF_000164805.1 Carlito syrichta | reverse complement strand
TGGCGGGCGGAACTCAGCGCCGTGTCCACGCAGACTACGCGGACAAGCCCCTGGAGAAGCCGCTGAAGCTGGTCCTGAAGGTCGGAGGCAGCGAAGTGACTGAGCTCTCGGGGTCTGGCCACGACTCCAGTTACTACGACGACAGGTCCGACCACGAGCGAGAGAGACACAGGGAGAAAAAGAAGAAGAAGAAGAAGAAGTCGGAGAAAGAGAAGCATCTTGACGACGAGGAGCGCAGGAAGCGGAAGGTAAGGGCCTGGGACAGCGGCTGCGGGAGCGGAGACCCAGGACCCACAGCCTGCCTGGGAAAGGGGTGTTCTGTTTGTAGCGGATCACATCCCTCCGGGCAGCGGTCTCTGTCTGGGCTCCTGGTGATGTCAGGTGGCCCCGCAGTTCTTGACTTCTACGGAGAAGAATTTCAGGGTGAGCCGCAGAGAGTGTCTGGGTCTAGTTCCTTAGGGTGAAAGACACGTTCACCCTGTTACTAAATTAGGTCACTGTGTCCGCCTCACTAGCGGATTGTTCCTCGGCTGACCCCTGCTGGGGGTCTTTACCAGGAAGGGAATCTGGAGGAAGGAGGGTCTTCAGGACAGGCTTGGCTCCCCTAGCATCGTGCTTCCCCTGGAAACAGAGGCAGTGACGAGGTGGATGTGTTTAGATCCCACCTGCCCCTGCTGCTCTCATCCTCTGACTCTGCCTCCCAGGAAGAGAAGAAGCGGAAACGGGAGAAGGAACACTGTGACACAGAGGGCGAGGCCGATGACTTCGATCCCGGGAAGAAGGTGGAGGTGGAGCCACCCCCTGATCGGCCGGTCCGAGCCTGCCGGACGCAGCCAGGCAAGGGTCTCCCTTTTCAGAGACTCCTGTTGTCCAGAGCTGGTCATTGCAGATCAAGGGTTGGCACTGTGTCCTCCTGCTTTGGGAGAAGCATGGGAAGGAAGAGGACCAGTGTTTGCTCTCCAGGGCCTCATACCAGGTGTCTCCTGGATTTGAGGTTTCTGCCAGCATCTTCGAATGTTGAGAGCAGGGGCCTGGCTCATTACCCCTGGTGCCTTTGACGATTTTTCCCCGCTGCACAAGCTAAGAATGGTTTGTGCATTTTTAAGCACTTGTAAAAAGAAACCAAAAAAGGCAGATCCATAGTGACCATCTGTATGTGACTCACAAAACACAGACTTTTAATCTGGACTTCAGGTGAAGTTTGCCAGCCCTATGCCTAAAAATGTGGTTTTATGTGCCCTTACTTCCCCAAGTAGGGCAGAATTAGAAGAGTAGTCCCACACAAATCAGACTCATAAGAGATGTGCATGTCAAGAAAAATGCAAGTCATTACCTTGGGAAGAAGGAATCCCAAGGTCCAAATGGTAGGTCTGAAGTGCCTTAAGGTGGCCCTAGGCCGAGACGTAGAAGTTGGAGGGACATGTCTGTCACTAACTCTTCCATCTGCCGGGTGTGGTGTTTAGCCAGAATTCCTGACTGACCACGTTTTGCATTCAGAAGTCTCTCAGCCTTCGTGCACACGGCTCTTGGTGGCGGGGTATTTGTTCTTACAACAAGGGCTGTCTTCCTGGTCACACATAGCATCCAGTAGTTCCCAGATGACAGGGAAACTGAGGCAGCTGGGCTTTGGGACGTGGGCCACTGGGATGGGAGGAGAGTACTGCTGGAGTCAACCATTCAGGCCACCAGAAACCATGGGAGCCATGCTGGCTCCACTAGATGCAGGTTCTGGAATGCTGGTGGTCCTCTGCAACACCAGTCATTTTGGCTTCAGGCGTTTCCTTTCTCAAACTGGGGCTGGACAAAGGTGGGAAGGCAGGAGCTTTGTGTTGCAGGCATCTTGGGGAGAGGCTGCTTGTTTTGGCAACCCCCCTCACCTGTGCGAGTCATTGCCTGGTAAATGGGGCCCTTGGGGCGGTCATTGCCAGGCATGTTGGGGAGTGGGGAAGGTTAGGTATAACTCAGGTAATTAGGTGGTACCTGTGTCAGGTTAGCATAATTGCTGATGGTGGTTAAAATACTTTCTGCCTGTTTGAGGTTTTGTGCCTGTTCCCCCAGCCCGCCAGCATACCTACAGAGCTGGAGAGGTGCCGGTGCTTTCTTGGACATACCCGGTCTTCCCTTAAGAGCGTTACCATCAGGGATCTGCTCTCTGATTCCTATGTGGGCCCAGAGGTGTAGTTAACAACTGCATCCTCACAGGAACCCCCACGTGGTGTATGTTTTTGTCTCTATTTGCAATGGCGAACCCGAGGCATAACCAGAAGTTGAGGGATCTCAGAATAAGCCAGTGAGCCCAGGATCAACCTCTGTCCAGAGCTTTGTTTTCTTCTGCTTACCTCGTCTAGGAGAGTGGACATGCCGAAGACAGACAAGTGACAGCCCCAACTGTTGACTTAAGGGCTCCTGGGCTTGTGAGGGCTTTTGAAGGCTGATGCCCTGGGTGCCCTTGCCCCCGCCCACCCAGCTGAGAGCCAAGGCCGAGTCTGATTTCCCTTTCTATCCCCAGTTCTTGCTTGAGTGCCATCACATTGGTGCTGTCTAGTGAAGAGATGCCAGATCTTCCTGTTCATCTTATTTTGTTTGTTTGGTTTTTTTTAACTTTCTTTTTCAATTGCCAGCTGAGAATGAGAGCACACCTATTCAGCAGCTACTGGAACACTTTCTCCGCCAGCTCCAGAGGTAAATCTCAGGCGTTTCTCTCTCTCTCTCTCTCTCTCTTTCTCTCTCCCCCCCCGCCTTGCTTTCTGAGTTGAAATCTCACTCTGTTGCTGAGGCTGGAGTGCAGTGGCATGACCAGGGCTCACCTTAGCCTCCCAAGAAGCTGGGACTGCAGGCATGCACCACCACGCCTGTCTAATTTGCTGGCCTTGAACTTCTGTGCTCAGGCAGTCTTCCCACCTCAGCCTCTCAAAGTGAGCCACTGTGCCCGGCCTCCTTGGGCATTTCCAAAGGGCCTGTGTCTGGGGTGTGTGCAGTGTAATTTTTTTTAGAGGTATTATCCCCACTGCACCCCACCCCTGGCAGCTGTGAAACAGGTCCCGCCCCTTCACGGGGTAGATGCGATCTACACGGAGTGAAGCCTGGAGGCTAAGGAGCACAGCTGAGGGGGGGCGGGGGTGCTCACAGATTCCTTCGCTCTGTGTGCTTGGAAGTCACAATAGAGTGGTTGAGAGGAGGTCGAAACTAGAACAGGACAGTGACAGGAGCTGGGACACCTGTGGGGAATTTTTATTATGCAAAGTAACTATCATCTTAAAAGGCATACCTTAATAATTGTTTCTAAGAAACAAAATATGGTCCAGTGTGTGACATTTTCAGATTGTAAGGAGTTTTGTATTATTTAGATACAATCTTTCAGGGTTTTTCTACTTTAAGTGAAGATGTTTTTGCTTTCAGGAAAGATCCTCATGGATTTTTTGCATTTCCCGTCACGGATGCAATTGCTCCTGGATATTCGATGATTATAAAACACCCCATGGATTTTGGCACGATGAAAGACAAAATTGTAGCTAATGAATACAAATCCGTCACGGAGTTTAAGGTATGTTGGCGTCACTTCCTGAAATGACGGTGCCAGCTCCGCGTTGATGCCCAGAGAGGCATTGCCCCATGGCAGCCGCTAGGTGAGCAGCAGTCTCTCCATTGCGTGTGCCTAGCAGCAGTGTTCTGGACACGTGCCAGCTCGGGCTCCCTGCCTGAGGCCAGGCCCTGAGGGCGCCGGCTGGCTGGCAGTGGGGATCGGGACCAGTGACTTGGTGCAGGTGGCACTCTCCCCGTTAGGGTGGCCAGCTTCAGAGCTCAGTCTCCAGCCGACTGTTGCCGCTCATCTGCCAGAGGTGCGTGCTGCAGCAGTTGGTTAGGATACTAGAAGACCAGTGTCTACAGATGACTTGCTTTCATTCTGAGTTACTCAACAAGGCTCTCGTTAGTGGGAGTCTTTTCTGATAGTTGCAGGGAACTGTGTGTTGACAGAATTGTAGAGCCTCTCAGAGATAGTGGCTATCACTGTCCCCTCCTGCCTGGTCCCTGGACTTGTACTTGAAGGAACCAGACTTTCACTCCTCCTTGTTTCTGTTCACATCCAAGTTCTCCCAGAGTGAGCGCAGAGGGCTGGAGAAGAGTGAGACGCTGCTCACAGCACTGTTATGAGGCTCAAGAGGAAGTTACAGGTGCCAGTTCACTCTCCACCGGGATGCTCTCTATGCAGATTGAGGCCAGTGAGCACCTGTGATCGTTTCATTTCTCTGAGCTCTTTTTTTTTGAGTCGGAGTCTCACCCTTGCCTAGGCTGGAGGGCAGCGGCACGCTCGTGGCCACCGCAGTCTTGACCTGCTGGGCTCCGGTGATCCTTCTGCCTCGGCCTTCCAATTAGCTGGAATGACAGGCGCACATCACCATGCCCAGCTACTGAGTTCTTCCAAGTTATTTTTTGTGGTTAGAGAGCCAGATTTGTTTCCTACTAGCCTTTTCCTCTGGGTCTCCTTTGACAGGAATCTAGAACTATGTGCTATTGTCCATTGGGTGTTTTCAACTTGATAGCTTTCTCTCTTTCTTCCAGGCTGATTTCAAGCTGATGTGTGACAACGCGATGACCTACAACAGGCCAGACACCGTGTACTACAAGTTAGCCAAGAAGATCCTTCACGCAGGCTTCAAGATGATGAGCAAAGTAAGAAGCTCGCCAATGGCAGCGAGCCACAGAACATGAGAGCCTGTTCTGCCTGGCGGGTGCCTGCACAGACACAGCAAATGACATGCTCCATCCACCCCACTGCCATGGTGTTGACCCTTCTGCTCTAGGGTAGACGTCCCAGCCGCCCTCTCCCTTTCCCGTGCCTGCTTGTGACCTAGCCGTAACATCTTATTCAGGGTTGGTGGAAAGTTCCAGGTCTCTTGATCTCTAGCCTGGGCGTTAGTGTTACTGGATTACAGCCAGCTTCGTGGGCTTGAGTGGCTGCTCACTGCATCCAGACGGGACAGCCTTGGCCTCTTCGATCTTCCTGAGTGGCCACCAGATCTGTGCTCTGAGCCAAGCCGCATGCGTCATGCATAGGTGAAGTGTGGCACCTGCCGCATGCTGGCCTGTCCTCCCCGCCAGCTCTGAGCCATCGCCAGCCAGTGGGCCACACCCCTTTGGTGCTGAGCCGCCATGACCACCTCCCGCCATGGAGGGTTAGCAGTTAGGCCAGGTGAGGCTGTGGCCATCCCATCCCATCCATCGTCATGGCTCCTTGGCTGAGGGAGAGGTAAAGTCCCTGCTGCTCTGTCCTTTCTGATTCTAGGAGCGGCTGTTAGCTTTGAAGCGCAGCATGTCGTTTATGCAGGACATGGATTTTTCTCAGCAGGCAGCTCTTCTGGGCAATGAAGACCCAGCTGTTGAGGAACCTGTTCCCGAGGTTGCGCCAGTACAAGTAGAAACTGCCAAGAAATCCAAAAAGCCGAGTAGAGAAGCCATCAGGTAAAGGCTCTGCGGCACTGAGTCCGCCTGTCGGAGCTGAGCACCCGCGGTTGGGAATGCGGGTGCCTTATGGGGAGAGTGGGAGCGGGACGGCATGTCCCACAGCTGACCTCAGAGTGGCTATTGAGTGGGAAACATGCTCTGCTGGCTTCCTGAGGTCCTGTCCTGGACCCTTCTCTCGAGGTTCCAGGTGTGGACCCAGCAGCGTTCGGCTGGAATGCTTTCCTAGACCTGACATTTCAGAGGAGGCAACGGTTATCTCCCCGTTCACCTCGAATATGAGGTGCCCGTGTGTGTGGGTAGTGTCACCGTAGTCACCCAGGACCTGGGAACCCTTTGGCCATCTTTGGGGGCAGTTTGGTTGCTCTCTGACCCAGGCTGTCTATGTGCCATCGCAGCCCACAACCATCCTGTGGCCACCAGGACACCTGGGCAGCCTCTCCTGCCACCTGCCATGTGCTGACCTGGGAGAGGCAGCAAATGGCTCCGTGACCTAGTGTAGCTATGTAGAGAACAGTCTTGGTTGTTCCTCCCTCACCCTCCCATGAGGATGAGGCTGGCTGGGCACCATGCTCATGCCTGGCACAGTGAGAGCGTCACCTGTGTGTTGCTGCCTGGGAAAAGATCACAATTCGATTTGAGGTTCCCATAGACTGCCTGTTGCTCTCACACTATGGTAAAGTTGAAATTTCTAGAAAGTCATGGTCTCCACTGTGTCTTGTGTGGAGCTGCAGCCTGTCTGCCCGTGTGCGGGACTCACCAAGTTGAACAGCTGGGGCAGGGGGGGTGCTGCGCAGGCAGGGGAGGGCTGTGTCTGCTCTGGGTGCCTCCCTCGGCAGTGAAAGGGTGCTGGACCTCCAGACCAGCCCCGGGTCCCAGGGCCTGGACTCCCAAGGCTTAGCAGGACCTGTGTGAACCAGGAAAGTGACTCCGTTTCCTTCGGGGGCTCCTGCCTTCTGGGCATCCCCCCAGCTCTCCGCGGGTGCTGGCTGTGTCCGGTCTTGTCCTCGAACTCAAGAGTGTGTGCCGGTGGCCTGGAGCCTGGATTTTACCCTTTCAAACAGAGTGGCTGGGTGTCGTCAGTCAGTGGAGCGCCCGGGGCTTCAATACTCATGCTCCCTGGTGTCACGCAGTCATATGTCGTGGGCTGCATTGCATGGTGACCTGAGTGGGGACTCCCAGTGTTCTGGCTCTGTGCTGCATTTCCAGGGGCCACTGTGCCACAGGGATGTGAGCCGAGCCTTCTCATGGACAGGGCTTGTCATAGGCCTGCAGCCATTCCTGGCTGTTCTGACGTACATGCAGATGTGTGCCCAGGGCAGGAAGGGGCCCTCCCATCTGCTTCTAGAACCTTCCAGAGGAGGGGAAACTCCTTGGGTCAACTGTTCTACTTGAGAACGCCTCCTCTAGGGGAACCTGGGGCCATCTGCCAACGCACATGCCAAGGGCTGACCTGCTGGCCACAGTGTGGGCCTGGTTCATCAGCCTGTGAGCACTGCTTTCAGCCTGCATGAGAGTTCTGTCACTTTTCTGATGGTGCCTCTAGTGACTGACCAGAGTGGCGCCTGTAGCTTTTTTCTTTTGTTGCTCTTTAAAGTGACTGAAGTGTTTAACTGAGTCGCACCTGGTCTGTGGGTCTACTTGGCTCGTGCTTACTCTTGTTCTAGGAAAAGGGTTTTATTTTGTTACGGTTAGGACAGAAAGAAATGCTTGGAGCCGGGCTCGGTGGCTCAGCCTGTAATCCCGCGCCTTTGGGAGGCTGAGGTGAGTGGATTGCCTGAGCTCGCAGGTTCGAGACCCGCCTGGGCAGCGAGACTTCATCTCTACAATAAATAAAAAAATCAGCTGGGCTTGGTAGCGCATACCTGTAATTCCGGCTACTTGGAAGGCTGAGGCAGAAGGATCGCCAGAGCCCAGTAGGTCAAGGCTGCGGTGGCCGGGAGCAGCCACTGCACTCCAGTCTGGGCGACAGAGTGAGACTCCAACTCAAAAAAAAAAAAAGAAATGCTTGGGAAGGAAAAGGGCGTTCCAGGGCTCTTGGCTATCCTGCCCCTTCTGTCCACGGGAAGCATCAGTGGAGGGCCTACTAGGTGCCAACGGGGGGAGTGCACAGTGGGGTGGGCGCCTCCGCCTGACTGGGTGCTGGCTCTGCCCACAGCTGTGTATTTGAGCCAGAAGGGAATGCCTGCAGCCTGACAGATAGCACAGCAGAGGAGCACGTGCTGGCACTGGTAGAGCACGCGGCCGACGAGGCTCGGGACAGGCTCAGCCGATTCCTCCCAGGAGGCAAGGTGGGTCCCACGGCGGTCCTGGGGCTGACCTAGCTCCCAACGCTCAAGTCTGTGTTTTCTTGCAGGACGGGACTGACACAGCCCCGGCACCACCACCGGAGTCAGGAGAGTGCTGGGCTGCAGGGCCCTGGTCAGAAGTACCTGCTATTTGTGGTCCTCCACCAAACTCGGCCCTGGGCCTCACTGCAGTTCCCTCAGAGGCATCGGGGCCTCTAGCAGGGCTGCCCCAAGGGATGTGGCATGCGGGATCTTGGCTGTCACAGATCCACGGTCCTGATGGAGACCCTGCCCACTGCGGGCAAGGCTCTGGCGTCCGTGTTTCCTTCTGAGTGTCTGTGAGTGGGTCTGTGTGGGGTACTTCCCCGAGTTGGGCCTCCACGTGAATCCCTCGTGGCACTGGGGTGGATCTGGTCCTGCAGTCGTGAATCGCCACCATGCGTCCACTTGGCTGCTCTGCCCATCCTGGTATGGCTGGTGGGAGCCCATCCAGGCACCTCTCTCTATTTGTTCTGGCACAATCTGTACTAGACCAGGCACATCCGGTAGAAGTAGAGTGCGAGTCACGTCTACAGCGCCAAGCTTTCCAATAGCTGCTTTGAGAGGGATGCAAGTGACCTGGTAAACCCAGAATTCTACCTCAACACGTAGTCTGTGTAAACTGAGCCGGAGCTTTGCCTTCTCCTTTTCACGTAGTCTTCCAAATGCACATTGTATGGTCTGCAAGGATGTTGAATTGACCACGTTTTGGATATGTCAGATTACTTAAAGCCTCTTAAGATGAGTTTTATCTTTTCCGTATCCTTTTTTTGTAATGCCACTTGTGTTGTGACTCTGTTGGCCGCGTTGGCCTGTACTCTGTGCTGCAGCCCTGGAACTGCCCATTTCTCCAGAGAACCCCTTACTAGGGCTTCTCTTACTAGGGAGCCTGATGGCATTGGATGGAGCCAAGACATGTGTGTACGTGTGTACATGCACTGTGTGCGTGGTGCATGTGGAAGGGATCTGGGGGCACAGTGCTTGTTCCCTGTGGAACTTCTGACTCCACCCAGCCCCACAGGGTGCACTCCACTTGTCTTCCTTCCGCTTCTGTGACTCCCAGTGTCCTCTTGTGCCTGACCTCCCGCCTTTCCCCAGGCCCAGTCTACTTTGTCTGGATTCTGATACCCCTCACAGGATGAGGGGACTACCCCACACAAATACCCTGCCCCGCTCCACTCTGGCAGGTGACCACTTGCTCCCATGTGGATGTCACCCTTGCTTTCAAGCCCCGCCACCTCTGCACGTCAGCCCTCCTCCTTCCTCCCCACTCATCTGCACACAGAGGTGCCTCTTCATCCCGGATTCTCCTGTTGGCCTGCAGACAGAATTGGGGTGTCAGGTGGTGGGTTTTAAGGAGGAGCAGGTTCCCACGCATACTCTAGAGGGAAACCTGCAGCTGCCAAGGTAGTGCCATGTTGTGACCTGTTGACGAGCTGTCTCGGTCCCATTTTGTCCAGGCTTATGTTTGCTCCCAGGTGAGTCCACAGCCCTCCTTTTTGAAGGGGTCCAAGGAGCACATGTGCACACTTTGTTGGTGCAGGGTGACCTCTTGTTCAGGGACTGGCCCGAGAGGGGCCTCTGCCGCTCACAGCAATGAATCGCTTGGTGGCCCTCTGGGTTTTGTCCACACAGCCCCGCTTGTGGCCTCGACTCTGTTTGCTTCAGTGCAGAGCTCCACCGCAGAAGCCAGCTGCCCTCCCTCCCTCTGGGGGCAGCCTCTCAGGTGGTGCTTCCTTCCAGATTGGCTACCTGAAGAGGAGCGGGGACGGCAGCCTGCTGTACAGTGTGGTCAACACGGCCGAGCCGGACGCTGATGGTGAGTGCCCTCCTGGGACTGTGTTCCGCTGCCTGCGTGCTGGCCCTGTGACCACTGCGCCTGCCCCGTGCAGAATGTGTTGCATGTTGAGAGTCCTTGTCATGAGATGCTGTCCGACTTCCTGTCCTGTGCACGCCTCCTGACATGACACATGTGCTGTGGGGGCATGGATGGTTGTCCCGCAGGGCTGGGGTGCAGGTCTGGCCTTGGTCGGAGCTCCTGAAAAGCGGCTGGGAAGCCCTTTCGGCTGGACTTGGCCAAGCACATCGCCAGGTCCCCACGTTCAGTCCTCATCCAAGCCAGAGCACCCCTGGAGCTTGGCAGCAGTTGAAGAAGAAAAGGGCCATTTGGTCCACACGTCAGGGGGAGGTTGAGGACAACGTGCACGCTGGGGCCGTCCGGCATCATGGTACTCTCGCAGTCCTTGTTACTTTGACACTTGCCTGTCCCTTTGAGAAACGGTTCAGAGGCTTGTCCTTTGAAGAAAGGTGTACTCACCGGCATGCTCGGGGAAGCCGGAGCCAGTGAGGGTGACCTTTTGCCTTTCATCAGTCTCACCCACATGCTGAGAGGCTTCCCCAGCCCTAGGTGAGTGGGTTTATCTTGTGTTCTCAGCGATTGCAGAATGGAAGGGGGCTGAGGTATGATCTTCAGCTTAGCTTCCTCAAGACAGTAGGCGTGTTGATCGACACGTAGCCTGGAAGGAGCATGGGGAACTGAGGAGGCCTGCCCAGATCCCATGCGTGGCGTGTGAGGGATGTACTTGGCCTTGGACTTGCAGTCAGATGAGTGCACCGGGCGCAGCACTGCTCATGCCTCTAGGATGGGACTTCTTCCTGGAGGGACGAGCGATCGGCTTGCACACGTCCAGAGTGCTGCCGGTGGTGGCCAAGCAGCAGATTCTCTGTGATGTCCACTGGGACGTCATGAGACGGAAGGGACTGCAGCCAGTTGAGAATGGCCATGTTCTCAGGGGGTCCTGGCAGAGTCCTTTCCCCACCGCACCATGCCCACCACAGCCTGGTGCAGGTGCTCCAGGCACTGTGCCTGATGCCCACAACACGCATGTCTGTGTTGCAGAGGAGGAGGCCCACCCGGTGGACTTGAGCTCGCTCTCCAGCAAGCTGCTGCCGGGCTTCACCACACTGGGCTTCAAGGACGAGAGGAGGAGCAGAGGTACGTCCCTGGTCCCTGGCCCTCAGCTGCGGGGGTGGGCGAGGAGGGGGCGGGCCATCATGCTGCCGATGCTTGCTTCAGGGTGTTCCTGGTGTGCTTTGCCGCCTCATCTGGGCTCATGTTTTGACACTGGTCAAATTAGGGCCGATTAGAGTGACAGGAGTAAAATGGTACGGGGTATGGGTTTCTTGTTGTGAAAATGTGGTGAGCACCCTGGTCCCGCCACGCCTTGGAGATCTAGTCATGGTTACCGTGTGCTACCACCCTGTGCTTTCTGTCCCGAGGCATTTGCAGAAACTTTTGTTGGGGCAGGGAATGTGACCCCGGGCCCTGTCCCTTGTCTACTGCTGCCATCTGCTGGCAACTCCTGCATGTCCCCCCCCTGCCCCCTAGGCCTCTGCTGCTCAGAATGCTCTCTGGTGGGTCAGCTTAGGGTAATGTGGGCGCAGAAACCCACTGCTTTCTGCCTTCCTGCCAACAGGATGGCTCAATGTTCCCACCAGGCCACGCCTTGGCTCACAAGCTTCCTGCTTTCTGGAATATTCTTTCTCCAGCTCTGGGAGTTAAATTCTACTTGTGTCCTATGTTTGGGTCTCCTGTTAAGGGATGCCTTTCATAGTGAATGATCCTCTTCCCTGTGTCAGCCCTCGTTCTGCCTCTCCACCTGGGGCCCCATTGCGTTCACGCCTCGTTTACTGAGACATAACTGGTCTTCACCTTCACAGTTCTCAACTGCAGCCCTGTCTCCAGGGGAAGCTTGGCAATGTCCAGAGAGTTTTGATTGTCTCACAGGGGGTGGGGGTGCTACTGACAGCTAGCAGGGAGAGGCCAGCAATGCTGCTCAGCACCCGGCTGGACCTGGCACAGAATCAGCTGGCCCTGCAGTCATTCTTGCTGAGATGGAGAAACTCTGTGCTCACACAGACCTGGACTCACTTTTCCATCCTCCTCAGCAGAGGCCAGCACTGTGTAGGCTTGGTTCCCAGCAGTGTGTGGGGGTTGGGACTCCCTGGCCGGTCAGTGCCCTCTGCCCCTGTCATTAACCCAGTCGCCATGAAGCTCTTGCTTGCAGGGCTCACTCCCTTGCAGAAATGTGAATCATTTCCTTGTGGTCAGACCGCAAAGGTAAAGCAGGGTGAGGAGTTGATTCTGCTAGGTGCACACTGAAAACTGCTATGGGGATGAGAATTCCGTAAGAATTCTGTAGAGATGGAGAGAGGAGGGACTAGGGTGCTGGCTGCGAGCAAGGGTGGCCCCCCACCCACTGAGAAGTGGGCGGGGCCTGCATTTTGTGTCCTTCCAGTGCGCCTGACATTGTTTCTCTTCCTTTCCTGTCCCCCCTCAGTCACATTTCTCTCCAGTGCCAGCACCGCGCTTTCAATGCAGAACAATTCAGTGTTTGGCGATTTGAAGTCGGATGAGATGGAGCTGCTGTACTCGGCCTACGGAGACGAGACAGGCGTGCAGTGCGCACTGAGGTAGGAGCCCACCACTGCAGTGCTTGGAGCCCATGCCTGTGTGGTACAGACTCCATCCGTGCCCGCTTACAAGTGGATGGGAGAGCCTGCCATGGTGGCTGTCGACACGGCAGCAGAAACAGTCACCATAGTGTTTTCAGTCACCCACTGTCTACCACAGGCCAGTCCTGAAACTCAGGTAACTCGGTCAGGATTTCTAGAAGATGATGATCCTGGTGTAGCTTACAGAAAGATAGCGTATTTAGTCAACTGTGGCATTTGCTCAGTGAGCCTGTTGTCCCATGATTGTGTTAAGCGCAGTAGTCGCTTTTGGGGGCTGCTAGTTGGGCTTCTGTAACAGCGCTGCAGATTGGACTGCAAGTCTGAGACGAAGTGAGGCTGAGCTGGTTCTGGAGGCCCTGCTCTTCGTCTTGTGGGCCACAGCTTCTCCCTGTGTTCTCGCGGGGCCGTCCCTCTGTGTCTGTGTCCTGGTCTCTTAAGGATGCCGGCCACATGGGGTGGGGCCTGCCCTGGTACTCATTTCACCGTGATGACTCTTGGAAGGCCCATCCCCAGGTGCAGTCGCACTCGGAGGCCTGGAGTCAAGACTCTAGGGACCACCTCGGAGGAGGAGACACAGTCCTGCCCATCACAGGGGCTAAAGCATCAGATTAAACTCACAAGTGGAGCGCTGTGCTGCTTCCATAGAATGTTTGTGCGTGTGTGTGTGTGTGTGTGTGTGTGTGCGCGCGCGTGTGTTTTGTTTGGCAGAATAAAAGTGGTCGCCATTGTAGAATTTTAGTAATTTTTTCTGAGAAAAATGACTTTGCTACCCTATAAAAAAAATGGAACCTTTGCATATCACATCCTCATTTTATTCTTAAAAAGAATCCAAGATATATTTGAAAAGTATCAAGAATACTGTTAGCTCTGATAAAATAAATGAATCTCTCACCCAGATTTTTGTGACAAAAAAGTAAAAGTGGAAAATGAGATTTGTGTAGGAGAGAGGATGGTGTCATGACTCGGGGACTGAAGAGCCGGTTGCACCCCCATCCCCTGTGGGTCCTCCACCCAGGCTGGCACCGGGCCTCAGTTCTCCTCATGTTACCATGTTAGTGGCTCGTGACTCTTCAGGGCCACCATTCCCCTGCCATCCAGACTGTCATTACCTGACTGCTTCCCTCTACTTTTACCTGGCTTCGGCTCCCAGCACGCAGCCAGTCCTGTGTTGCTGCCCAGTGTAGACTGTAGGAATCTTGCTTGCCTGGCAGCTGCCGGCGACCACACAGAAGCAGGTTGCGTCGGCCGAGGGCTAGGGGTGGGGTGGGTACATGGGTCGCAGGCCGGGGCCTCTTGGTCCCGAGCACTCCTACCACACACCTGTGGTGTTCTCCAGCGTGTTGACGTGGGTCCCTGCTCCACACAGTCTTGGGGTGAGGGGTTTCTGCCTCCTGGGGGAGCATTTCCTGGGACGGGGTCTTTGCTTCCAGACCAGCAGTCTGCCTTACTCCTGTCTGTGAAGGCCTTCGAAGCCAGGGAGCTCTTCTGAGGCCCTGCTTTATGCTTTGATTCTAGGACTGTGGGTTTTGTTCTCTGCCTACTTTTAAAATTGTAGTCATTCTGTTTTCTTAATGCATTCACATGGCCCAAAAGTCCAGTTGCTACTAAAAGATGCATCCTGGGAGTCCCGCTCCCACTCCTATCCCTTCTGCCCCATCCCTCAGCAAGCATCAGGTCACCAACCCCGAGCACTCTTCACAGTCTGCTGGTGTTTTAAATGCAAAACTGGCCGAAAGATGTGAATACCCTTCTTCACAGAAGTTGACATGGCCTGTGCTTCCATGGTGGAGAGTGTACTCAGGTTGCTCTCCCCCTTGCTGGCTTTTTCTTCTGGAGGTCTTCTGAACCTTTTGGGGTCATGGACCACTTGGAAAATCTAATCAGAAGGGTCCGTTTACTCCCCCAAAGAGCGCCAGGTCAGGGAGGTTCGTGAGGACGATTTGAGGAGGCGGCTGAGGCAGCAGGCTCTCGTGACCAGGGCCACCCCAACAGGTGGGCAGTGAGTTCTTGACGTGAGAACCCGTGGTGTTTTCCAGCATGTTCTCGTGCCTCCCCTCTAGCCTGCAGGAGTTTGTGAAGGATGCTGGGAGCTACAGCAAGAAAATGGTGGATGACCTCCTGGACCAGATCACCGGAGGAGACCACTCAAGGATGCTCTTCCAGCTGAAGCAGGTGGGCTGCTGTAGGTGCAGGCGCCCTGGGCACTCCCAGTGGGAAGGGCCTTCCAGAGCCTGGAGTCTAGCCGGAGGACACGCAGTGGGGTGATCCCTTTGGGTGGCCCTTCTCTGTGTTTCATCGCTGCTATGCAGGTGGACTGTTTTCAAAGGGTTACAGGCATGCATCAGTCCTGGAGCTCTTCTGATTTCCGAGTTCCCAAACCACTTCCATCAACTGTCGTTTCCCTTCACCCTCCAGAGTTTTCTTGTTTCCTGTAGTTCCAATTTGCTGTCTGTTGGTGTGCTCTCTGCCTTTCTTTTCATTCTGCCTTTGGTTTTCAAATTCATTTTCCCTGCATATGGAATTTGAGAGTGGCCTTTTCTCCCTCATAAAAGGTGTCTGACTCACCTTGTTTCTGAAGAGTCTGGTCTTCCTGTCTTTGTTTTCCATTTGTAACCCATTTTCATGTCAGATTCAGAGTGGGCAAACTGCCGCCCTGAGGCCAGATCAGACCTGCTGTCTGCTTCTATGTAGCTCACATGCTGAGAGCACGGTGTTTTCTCAAGGCTGTTGAAAACAAGGAAGAGGAAGGCGATGCTGCAGGCAGTGTGTTGTCACTGAGTCTCGTGTTCTCATGCCTGGGCCCTTGGCGGAACTATCTGCTGGCTGGTGCTCAGGATGCTTCTACGTTGTATCTTCATGAGTTTTCAGTAACTTATTTTCCTTGTGCCTTGGTGGACTTACCTTGTGTTTGTTCTGCTCAACACATATTGACTTCCTTGGATCTGTCAATTTATAGTTTTCATCACATTTGGAGGATTTTCAGCCACTGTATTTCTTACATATGTTGACAGAAGAGCCAAATTCTGTAAAATAGTTAATGAGGTCTGTTCTAAGCCAAATATGAGTGACCAAGGCCCATGGCATAGTCCAAAGAAGTCCTGAGGATGAGTGCCCAAGTCATTGGGTTGCAGCTTGGCTTTATATGTTTGAGGGAGACAGAAGTTACCAAAAAGCAACACAAATTAATACGTGTGCAGTTTACGATGGTTCTGCCTGGAAAGGTAGGTCATCTTGATGTGACAGCTTACAGGTCATAGATGGGCTCAAAGGTGATCTAGCTAGCAATGGGCAGTAAGGGTTACGCTTTGTCCAAAGAGTTTGAAATCAGCCAAGGAAAGGCTTGAGTTCGATCAGCAGGGTTGTGGACCAAGGTTCTTGTGACCAGCTGAGCCTCCAGGTGGCAGCTGCAGGAGACTAGGTGGGCCTCTCTGGTGGTCGCACGCTCCTGGGAAGGGCATCCTCTACGGATGGCTTTCCAGGTCGCTTCAGAGTGCGTCAGAGAATCAGATTTGGGGTGAAGTATCTTGATTTCCTTCGGGGCCTGCTGCCTCTCATGGCTGCACCCACATCAAGCTGGTGTCTTATTGCCAGAGTGTCTGTTTTGTCAGTCTTCTGGCCTCTGTTTTAATGTTGATGTGCGTCAGGAGTGTTAAAACCGCACAGAGGAGTGCTTATAGCGAGGTGTGGCCGACCTCTTTCATGTCATGGCCTGAGAGTTATTTTTCCGGTTTCTCTTGGCTCAGGGGAGGTTCCATTGGTTGAGGAACTTCACAGTTTGTTTTTGGTTTACAAGTGTCACTTTCTGTTCTTGTTTCTTTCATCTTTTTTTCTGGGACTTTTTTCTGGGACATACCTTGAACATGTGTCGGGCATCATGGTCTTATTTACCTAGCACGGATGCTCCATTGGTGTTTTAAGGGAGGAAGCTGGGTTTTTAGTTTCGTTTCTGCTGCTGTGGCTTCAGCTTCACTGGACTGTTCTTGTGCCATGTCCCAGCTGACGAGGCATTCATGATAACGTTCTGTTGGTTTTGGGGCTTGGGTTCCATTGGCTTTTCTGCATGATGTGAAGGCTTTTCTTTACATCTCTAAGCCGTGTCCACAGTATGCATGACAGCTGCTTTTAAAGGTCTTACCCACTCATTCTGTCACCTCTGTCGCTTCTGTTCCTGTGTCTGCAGACAGGTTTTCCTCTGGTCGTAGGTCATAGTGTGCCTTGTGTTTCTACCAGCGTGGGTTGGGTGTGTGTGCCCTGTGGAAGGTCCGGACGCCTGCTGTCCAGTAGACAGACACTAGCCACATGTGGCCACTGTGAAATTCGCCTGTCCAAATTTAGATGTGACTTCAGTGTGAACTGCAAGCTGGGATCTTAAAGACAAATAAACAGTGTATAAATATCTTCTCAGCAACTTTTATATACAGGCTGTATCTTGGGATAAAAATGTTTTCAATATGTTGGCTTAAGTAAAGTATGTTCCAGTTAATTGCAAGGTAAGAGTAACTTGAGTGTGGCTACTAGAAACCGTTGAATTAGGCTAGCGCTTATCTTATATTTCTGTTGGACCAGGCTGGCCTGGATTTCGTGTCTTTTTTAAAGAATACTGACATCCGTTTTGCAGAGAGCTGGGTTTCTTGTGACCTGGCTGGGATGCAGCTCTGTTCTAGGGCGGGTGTAGCCCTCATCCCAAGAAGGGCCCTTCCTGCGCTCTCAAAGGCTTGCTTTTCTTTAGGCTCTGCCCTGCCAGGGCTCTGAGAATGTTGGCTGTGGTCTCGCAGTTGGTTCTTGAGCTCTGCGGAGTCGGCAAGAGCCTGCTGGTCCTTGTAGTTTTCTAGAACTCCTGAGCACAGTGGCCACCTCTCAGGAGCCTGCCCACCAACCCATGAACCCTGCACCTGAGCTTGCTTGCTGCCCTGTGCCAAGGTCACCTCCAGGCGGGAAGCCCATCTACCTGCCATTGCCCACGCCCGCTCTCTGGCCTCACCGTAGGCGGAGGGCAAAACACTCGCTCGTGGCCTGGAGTGGGCATGCTGTGTTGGTTTACTCTCGATCCTGGTCCCGTCACTTCCGTGAAAGGGAACCTGAGTTCCAGAGTTTACAGTTCTAAGTGCCCCGCAGTGTTAAGTGATGCTTAGTGTTAAATGTGTAAGTTAAGGAGTGCTTATGTGAGGAAACAGGAAAATCACGGTACTGTTTATTTTTCTAGTTAAAGGCTTATGAAGTCACAGCGTAAATGAGTCTCAGCAACATTCTGAGCACAGATCTCAGGTATGAAGGAGTGTGTTCAGGTGACTTTCTGAGGAAGGTGCGCACAACAGGGTATCTTAGGCAGTGCTCCTGTCAGTGTAGGGGACATGCGGCCCCACGGCCTGCCACCCACAGCAGGTGGTGCCAGGAGGGGCTCCAGTTGTGCGCTCCTGTGCATGCTGGCCTCTCTGGACTCAAGCCGGTCTCAGGCTCCAGCTCTGGGGGAGTCGCTGGGTATCTCCCGAGAACCCAGGGATCCAGGTCAACGTCCTTTGTTTTGGCCGCCCAAGGCTACAGAAGTCACATCAGGTGTCCTTGGTCCCTTTCGCATCTCCCTCGCCCACACAGCGCTCTCCCCAGCACATGGCCCCCTCGGTCTTGTGGTGCTAAGTGAATGAACGGGCTGTGGGCCAGGTGGCTACCAGCTAGGCAGAAGCCTTGCACGCCTCAGCCTTGGTCCAGGGAGGCAACGTGACTCTGAGGAGCAGACTTCCTGGGGCAGCACATGGGCCATTTTTAGTTCACACGTCTCATGTCAGTGAGTCATCCTTTCTTAGGAAATTGTTTTGGACACACTGGTTTCTGTCCATTTTCTTTGCAGAGAAGAAATGTTCCCATGAAGCCTCCAGATGAAGCCAAGGTGAGTGGTTGGGACTTATAGGTTGGGGCCTTGTGCTCGGGTTCTTGGAGGCATCTGCGCTCAGCGTGGAGCGGCCAGCAAGGAAAGCCAGGGTTGTACTGGGGACAGAGCCTGTGTCTGGTGGGTGCCGTCGCCTGGCCGTGCTTCCCCGCTGCTTTTCTAATGACTTGCAGGGAGGGGTGGAGTTATAGCACCTTCTTCCAGATCCAGAAGCGAGAACTTCAGAGCAGCTGGTCCTGCTGGGTGCTGTCCTCATGGGACATCCTACCAGGGATGGGCAGGGGTCTCTGGGGACCTGCTTGGCAAGTGAGCCTGGGCTGCGTACCTGCCCGTTGGCAAGTGTATGCCTCAGGCAGTTGCAGGGTGGGCTTTGGTCTGGGGTCCCTGGGAACTTTGAGAGGCCTTGACGTACGTCTGGGGGCAGACGCTAGGCTGCAGGGAGCCGGCCAGGGCCTTGGAGCAGGCTGTAGCCTGGTCCTCACTGGGGAAGGAGAGAGCTATGGTTGGTGGTGGTATGAGGTCTCAACACCAGTTTCCTGTTTGGTCATGGTTTCCCTTTGGTCATGGTTTCGTGTTGCGTAGTGTCTTGCCCTGATTTCTCTAACCCCAAGAGGTCAGCACAGGATTGTTTGTTTCATCGTTGGTCTGAGTAGGTTCTTCTTGGTCATAGATTTGTACAATCTCTCATGTACTCAAGCCTGTGGCCCTCTGGGAGCTTTGATGTGCAGGACTTGGGCTTGTCATTTCTGGGGATGGGCCCGAGATGACACGCAATCACAGTGATTCCAGTAGCTGGTACCGAGTAATACCTGGGTTCTGTTTGTGTTGACCTCGTCTTCCTTGGCTTGATCCTTGTCTTCTGCAGGTCGGGGATGCCCTAGGAGATGGCAGCAGCTCTGTTCTGGACTTCATGTCCATAAAGCCGTATCCTGATGTGTCTCTGGACATCTCCATGCTCAGCTCTCTGGGTGAGTTGAGACTACCCTCTCCTGCGAGACTTCCCATGGGGCTCCCGCCTGTGCAGCGATGTCACGAGCAGTCGAGCTTTAGTCCCCACGTGCTCTGGACTGACAGGGACAGGAAGACCCTGTTCTCTCACGTAGGGTCTTGGTCCCCAGTCTTGTCTCCTGACTCCTAGACCCTGGGGGTCTCTACAGTTGCAGTGTCTCCTGTGCTCGTGATTCAGGGCTCGGCTCCTGGACAGCCTGTGGGTGGGGTGGGTGGCCACAAGGGCCAGTGCTTTCCTGGGTCCTGCCTGCGTAGTGGGTCTCTGAAAGAGTCCCAGAAGGACCAGGCTCAGAGCGTCCTCAGCGCTGTGCTTGGGGCTCCGGAGAAAGCCGCCCTTGAGTTCTGCCCCTCCCTGTACTCTGCACGCCGCTTGCTCTGGTATGCGCCTGTGTCCTCTGCCAGACTCCTCCTTGTAAGCACGCAGACAAATGGGGTGTTCTAGCAGGTAGTAGAACCCAAAGAGAGGGACATGAGCACTGCAGTTTATGCTGGTCGGTCAGAAGCACAGGCCACGACCTGGGTCTCGACTGGCCTTGGAAGCTGGGGTCGTCTCGGAGTCTGAGTTCATCTCAGAGTCTGATGCTGCCTCCAGGTTTGAGGCCAGCTGTCACTGCAAAGCTGCCTGGTCGGCATCAGTGTCGTGCTGGGGGTGAGAGCAGGAAGAGCGAGAGTCCCAGTGGTGGGGCTTCCTGACTCGGCCCTGGTTGCCTGGTGTATGCACTTCCAGGTGGTCTGACCTGGCCAGGGGCTGTAGGGTGAGGGCCCTGCGAACCTCAGCCACTGTGTGCAGAGCCCCCAAGCACTCCTGACTTGGGTGTGTCGGCCTGAGCACGTGAAGGTCAGACACAGGCCAGTGGGGCTGTTCTGCTGAGTACTGCAGCGTGGACACCCCTGCCCCTGGCTGGGCCGGCCTAGTGGGCTCAACTGACGTCGGATCATCTCCGTATTCCCACAGGGAAGGTGAAGAAAGAGCTGGACCACGATGACAGCCACTTGAACTTGGACGAGACCACCAAGCTGCTGCAGGACCTGCACGAGGCGCAGGCAGAACGCGGTGGTTCCCGGCCATCGTCCAACCTCAGCTCCCTGTCCAACGCCTCCGAGAGGGACCAGCACCATCTGGGTGAGGCGGCACGGACAGACATGGCAGCAAGTAGTGTGTTGTCAGGGAAAGGCCAGAGGCTCCAGGAGCCTGTGTGTGGCTGTGGGTTCAGGCCCTGGGGCTCAGGGGCCTCCGTTGTGGGCTCCTGCATTGACACAGAGGCCAGTCGCTGCTGTGATGCGTGGGCTGTGCCCGTGCCAGCAGATGGCCTCATGGCCTGGCCTCCAGGCTCCGGTCAGGTGCCACGCCAGAGTAGGAAGCTGTGGGGCTGCCCCCGCAATGTGCTGAGCTGGGCTTTGGGAATCTGTCCAAGCGACTGGCCCCAATGCTGTTCTGCCACACTGTCAGCTTAATACTGGCCTCCATGGACCCTGGTGTGGTGTTTCTCTTGGCCCTCCTTGGCCGGGGCCCTCTTGTCTCAGGATAATCAGGGCTGGCACTGTCCTCCCTGACTAGGATGCTTTGGCCTCAGCAGGAGGGCACCAGGCTTTTGCTTTGTGCTTCATCGGTGTGCATGAGTTGTCCCTTACTGAAGGCTGAGTCATGCTTTCAGCAGAGTGATTTTTGACGTTTTCTAGGAGCTAAGTGGCTACAGTGGCTTGGCTTGGGCTGTCTGAAGAAGGGCTGGTGTTTTTTGTCCTATTGCCCTTGTGACCCAGGTGTCAGCTGTGAGTGCCTGGAGCAGGCTGGGTGGCTGTGGGTCAGCGCAACCCCTGCAGACCCACTTCCCCGGCATGACTCGGGTGGTGGCAGAGCTGCCCTGGGACCCAGGGTCTGTCCAAGGGGCCCAGACCAAGGAGCCCTCTGTCTTGCAGGAGCTGCGCCGAGTGTGATGGCCTAGGGGGCCAAGCCATCCCACAGGTTTCCACAGATAGCCTCCCTGAGGAGCAAGGGAGGGACCACATTCCTCGAGCTGGCTGCCGGGCTTGTCCTGGCTTTGCTGATGGTCTTGATTCCTGGAGTTGCACGTTGTAAACCTGTTGTGTGTTGAAACCCTCTGTTTTTCTCAAAATTGCAGGAAGCCCTTCTCGCCTCAGCATCGGGGAGCAGCCAGATGTCACCCATGACCCGTATGAGTTTCTTCAGTCCCCGGAGCCTGCGGCCTCTACAAAGAACTAACCCGTGGGTAGTCTTCAGTCACTCTTCCCTTTCTTAAAATTTTAGCTTGCACATGCAGAGTTTTTATCATCAGATACAGGCTTGTATTGTGTTCCCTTTGGCATGTGGGAAGCCTGGGGAGGTGGCGACTTGTCTGTGATATCATGTGAGCAGTAGAGAGACAGGGTGGCCATGCATAACCTCTCGAGTCCTGGACAGTGAACTCCCACATCAGGGTGTGTGACCAGTTCACGATATGTGAATAGTGAAGTCGGGGACTGAGGCATGTGACCAGTCCATGGCATGTGAATAGTGAAGTCACACCTCCAGGTGTGTGACCGGTCCATGGCATGTGTGTTTCTGAGCATCGTGAGAGCGTTGTACCCTGGTCTTGCTGAGATGGATGCTCCCGTTTCTGCCTCGTACATGGGTTGCTCTTGGGAGGCTCAGGCTAGGCTGTGGGCCTCATTCAGTGTCTTGCACATTCTTGTTATGCACCTGCGTTTCCAAGCAGGCCTTGGGGGGCCTTATGGGAGTTGGGGGAGCCCACGGGACAGGCTGGACTGAGGGCAGCTCCCCATCTTCTTTTTCATCAGTGAGCCTGAGTGGGACATGTATGCTGCTGGAAGGAGTCAACAGCCTGTGGTGACAGTGACGTACTGGGTGTCCACGACACGACTTGTAGCCGGGAGTGTTTGCCGGATACCCGTGTGCATTTGCAAAATGCCAAAAGCACAGACCTTAGGAAAAGGTTGAGGGTGCCTCTCATGGGTCTTCCCCACAGATGGCTTTGCAACTCCCAGCTGGTAGTGTCTTTGCAGCCAGGTGTCACCCCCAAGGTGAAGTTCAGTGCAACTGTGTGGCCCGGCACAGCCTCTGATGAGATACCTATTTCTCACTTATGGGAATGTGGAGGTGAGGAATCTGTACCCTCCAGAGGTGGGCACGGAGGGCACAGTCATCCTGGGGACACGGTGTGTGTGTAAGGCTGGAGGGCCCACAGGCAGTACTTGGGCCCACACACATCACCAGATGGGGCCACCTCACCAGCCATCACCAGGCACTGTGTGGTGGGGCGCAGGTCCTCATTGGTCCTGGTGAGTGCCAGTGGAAGGGAGCAGAACTACCAGCCTGAATGAGTGTGGGAGCACCTGTGGTCAGTTATGCAGGAGTGGGTGTGCGGCTGGGTGGGGGCAGTTGCCTGGACCACATGCTCGCTGGTGCCAGCAGCAGACCCCACAGTCTTAAACATGAGCTGGGCCTGCTCTCCTGCCTGAGACACTGCCACTCACCACGCCCCTGTGACTACCCCAGGCTTGGGGATGGCGCCCTGGAGGCAGGAAGGCCAGGAGAAGCAGTGTCTACATCCTCGGCCCCAGGTGGGGAGGTGGGCGCACTGCCCTGTCAGGATTCCAGGGACAGGCCTCCCCACCCACAGACGGATGCTTCCTGCAGCCTGGGAGCCTTTGTCTCACTGACGGGCACACAACCTGCGTTCTGTAGCAGGAAGTGCCACGTCGAGTGCTGTACCCCGTGTGCACCAGCCACTGGGACAGGATGTGAGGTTCACTGAACCTCTCTGGAGGTGAGGGCTCCACCTGAGGGCCTGGGCGCACATGTTCCTCGGCTGGTTGTGGGGCTGTCGTTGCTGCCTCAAGATGCACACGGCTCAGAAAACTCAGCCCCAGCTGCCTTGCCGCTCCCATGGAGGAAGAAAAAGCCATCTGACCAACGACCATCTCTGTCTGTTTCCAGAACATTCCACCATCTTAACAAGAAGACCTTGCCCATGGCAGTCACCCCCTCCACCAGTCCCTGGTAGCCACCATCTCCTTCCTGTCTCTGGATTTGCCCATCCTGGGTATCCCATATCAGTGAGATCGTACACAATGTCACTGTTTGTGTCTGGCTTCAGAAACTCAGAATATATATTTTTTTAATTTGGAGTCTCACTCTCACCCAGACTGGAGGGCAGTGGCACACTCACGACCACCCCAGCCTCGACCTGCTGGACTCTGGCGATCCTTCCGCTTCAGCCTTCCAAGTAGCCGGAACTACAGGCACATGCTACCATGTCCGGCTAATTTTTTTGATTTATTGTAGAGACAAGGTCTCACCAAGTTGCCCAGGCTGGTCTCGAATCCACAGACTCAGGCAGTCCACTTGCCTTGGCCTCCCAAAGTGCTGGGATTCCGCTGAGCCTGGCCTCGGCATGTTTTCAAGGCTCATCCATGTTGTCGCCTGTGCCATCATGGGCCTGGGCGCGACCTGTGCCTTGCCACAGACCCTGTGGCTCAGGCCACTCTTGGGACGTGGCCACCGTGAGGAGGGCCTGGGCCTGGGGTGTCACAAGGGGCTGTGCCCGAGGGAGACAGGTCTCTTTACCAAGACTAGTGGGGACTCTTGGTCAGAAAACCTGACAGGACTGGCATCCAGGCTGCGCTGGCCACATGTCACAGGCCAGCCCAACCCGGCTCAGGGTCCTTCTGTCCTATTAACTGCTGACACAGGAGGAAACGGGAACCACAGCTGTTCCCTCGAAGGCTGCCTGGGCCCATGTGCAGGGTGGTCGGATGTTCCACACAGCTCTTCCCTGTTGGAAGCCATGCTTCTAACTTGTCCAGTGAGGCATGGGTGCGTGTGTACACACATGTGTGCGTGAGTCGTATGCTCACCACGCCTGGCTCCCTTGCGTGGCTACTCGCAGGCTGACACTGGGCAACTGTGTCCCCTCCCTTCCCCTACACTGACCCTCCTCCTTTGCCTTTTGTGGGGACTCTGGTGAGGGGGCGTTTCAGGGTCTTGGAGGTGTTGAATTAGAGCCATGGGCAGGTTCACAGATGCGTCGTTGGTCATGATGGATAGGGGCCAGTGACATCAGACACTGCAGCACCACCAAACACATGGGGCGGCTCACAGGAGGGGCGGAAACATGAGCCATCACATTCCACCAAACCCGTGTCATTTTCAACTCCTCTGTGTCGGTGTGCCGTCCAGGGTCAGGATTGTGGCTCTTTTTGTTCTGTGGCCTGAGTCTGCACCATGTGTCATGTTGTCTTCCTCAAGGCATGCATCCCGAGGGAAGGCTGTTTCCCAGGGGTGTGGATGACTGCAGTCAGCTGGGTGTTCCCTGTGCCCCCCATGCCTCCTCCAGGGGTACACAAGAACTGTTGTGTCCCCTGGACCTCCAGTGTCTGGGTCATCACCTAGGGCGTGGTGTGGCTGCCCTGTGGGCTCTGTGGGATTGGGGACAACATGGTCTGGCCTGGGCAGCACATAGACAGCTCTGGGGCCATGTGTCCCTTTGGGCCCTTGCTGTGCTCTGCTGCAGTTTCTGGATAAGAGATGGGTGCAGCAAGGCCTTGGCCTGCCCATCTGTCCATGCTCCCAGCACCCCTCACTCCTGAGACAGGCCACCCATTCAGGCAGCGCTGCTGGGCACTGGGCAGCCCCAGCCACCACTGTAGCAGTTGCCGTTTACAGCACTTTGGTACTCAGTGAATATGTCACCTTGAGGGTCTGTGCATGCTGTGTGGACTGAGGCCCCTCTGCTCCATCTGGGGTGGACCCCCCTGGTGTGCGCAGAGCTTTGTCCCTGGCCAGGGCCATGGAGGGAAGGAGAGGCAGGCTGGAAGCTGCAGGTGGGCTGAGGGGCGTGTAGCCAGCACCATGTACCTCTGGTCATGCCCCTGCAGGTCACCACGTGTCTCGGGAGCAAACAAGGGGAGGTGGTGGGACCCATAGTGGAAGTAGCATCTAGCTGGGCCGCACGCCTGGCCCAGCAGCTCCGTCTAGCATCGTTCCAGCCATGGGCCACACCATGGCTTAAAATCCCACAATCGGCATTGTCCCACGGGGCGCCTGGGATTTGTTGCGGATGTAGACACTGAGGCAGGTACCTCGTCTCCTGGCTCTGCCCCAGGCCCTCTTAAGTGCCGCTGAGCCTCCCTGTTGGCTGCTGACCCCGGGCCCTTGCTGGCCTCTAGGTGCTTGGGCCCAGGAGAGGCTGGCGCTCAGCTAGCCCTCCTCAGCGTCCAGAGGCCAGTGAGGGTGGAAGGGTCGCATGGCCCACGGTCTGGACAGGGCACAAGTGTGCGTACAGGTTGTATCGTGATGGGGCGTGTACAGTGGGGGTGCCGTGGTTGTTTCCCCTCCAGAATGCAGGCGTTAGCACCTGCAGCTGTGTGACATGCAGGGGGTGGGGCCGTGGGAAGGCACGAGGCCAGAGGGTCCTTCCCAGTGAAAGGATTAGTGCCGGCAGAGAAGGGCTGCGCAGCGTCCACTCTCACCTAGTCGCCTCCCGCCCGTGAGGACACAGCGCCCTTCCCCTCCCAAGGTCGCAGCAGCAGTGAGGTGCCATCTTGGAAGCAGAGAGCAGCCCTCCCCAGACGCCACACTTGCCCATGCCAGAACTTGGACTTCCAGCCCTCAGAACGGCGAGAAATAAATTTCTGTTCTTTAACATCACCCAGGCTCAAATATTTTGTGGCAGAAGCACCGAGGGGCTGAGGAGTGGGGTTGTGTCTGTGGAAGCAGGTGGGGGTGTGTGACCCGATCTCTCTATGGAAAAGGGAGCATCAGCACCAGGCCGCATCGCCTCTTGAGTCAGGGATTTGCTCACTCAGACCTAGTGAGTCAAGGCCAGACGGCCAGCCCCATTCACTCTCACTTGTGCTTCGTCTGTGCCCTGACATGGCCAAGCTGCCTGGAGATGGGATGCCTGGCTGTGGTGGACTCTGGGCAGCAGAGCCAGACACAGCAGGTTCTGGTCGATATGGCCCCTGGCTGTGATGCCTGCCTTGGGGTGGCACCCAGGAGGCCACTGCCCACTTTCCATCCCCACCACCAGAGGCAGCGTTAGCACCTGGCCCACATGGGGGGTTTTTAGAGAGGAGTCCCACAAGTGGGAACTGGAAACGTCTTGAGCTGAAGATGGAAATGTCTTGAGCTGAAGATGGAAGGAGGAGGGAAGACAGCTGGACACAGGAGAAACTTTCCTAGTCAAGGTGCCTCCCCATTCACCCTGGAGTGTGCACGTGAGGGGACAGGGTTGAGCTGACTTTGGCTCCCAGACTTACCTGCGGGAGTGGCCCCTTCATGTGACCAGGGAGCTGCAGCCTCAGGTGGATGTCCACCTGCTGCTCCTTGAGTGCAGCGCAGAGGGACCACAGCCCTGCTCCAAGCACAAAATTGCCACCGGGTCAGGAGTGGTGAGGAAGGCCTTGAGCAAACAGGGCTGCCATGTCAGGTGCGTTGAGGAAGGTTGGGGAACATACCTCAGTCACCAGGAACTGTTGAAGCTGGGATCAAGGAGAACTACAAGCTTATGACTTTTCTGTTAAAACACCTTGCAGTAAGTTTTCTGGTCACAGCCTAGGACCATGTGACATGGATTCAAGGGTGGGTGGTGAGCACCTCTGCATGGAGTGCCCCGTAACCCAGGGAGAGTGGCTACTCCTGCCTGTCCTGCACTGGGGTCTGTATCACAGTCCCCTCCCTCCCTCTGCCCCCTCACTGCCCCAGCCTGCTTTCTTTCTGTACAAGCCCACCACCACCACGGCTTTATGAGGCTTCTTGAGTTCGCGCTATGCTGCCAACCAGGGAGACTCATGTCTCACTCTGGCCTATGATTAGTGAGACTTAGATGCTTTTGTCCTCTGCTGTTGAGCTGGACCTGAGATTGGAGTCGGGGAGGCTTTACATGGGCAGGGAGGGAAGGGGGTGCTTAGAATCTGCTCTGACCAGGGACTAGTGAGCGTTGCCTCTGGACTCCTTAAGAAGGTCAGGACCAAACAGCCTAACAAGCTATCAGTGACTCAGGCACAGTAAGCACTGCCTGACGAGGGGTTTAAAGAGGGTGTGTCCACGGTGAGGACTTAAAGAGGGTGGGAAGACTCACAAGGTGGAGGCCTTGGGCTCCTCAGGAAGAAAGGGCAGGGAGGCACAGGATGACGAGGACAGATTCAGGAGGCGACAGTGTCAGACATGGGGACGAGGACAGACTCGGAGTCCACAGTGACATGGATGGGGACGGGGACAGATTCAGGGAGGCCATGGTGTCAGGCATGAGTGGGGATGAGGACAGACTCGAGGCCATGCTGTCACAGACATAGGCAGGGATGAGGACAGAAACAGGAGCCCATGGTGTCATGGAGACACAGAGGTGAAGACAGACTCATGGAGACGTGAGCAGGGCCAGGAACAGACTTGGAGAGGTTGTGGTCTCCCAGAGACACAGGTGGAAACAAGGACAGACTCAGGTCACAGTATCATGGAGACATGGATGGGAGGAGGACTGACTCACAGAGGCTACATCGTGAAGAGACAGGCAGGTTGAGGGCAGACTCGGAGGCCAGTGTCACAGAGACACAGATGAGGACATGGGCAGACACTTGGAGATACAGATGAGGACAGACTCAGGGAGGCCATGGTGTCATGGGGACACAGGGATGAGGGCAGACTTGCAGAAGCCACATTGGCAAGGAGACACGGGGACAAGGACAGGCTCAGGGAGGCTATGTGGTAATGAAGACACGGACGGGGATGAGGAGAGACTCAGGCCACGGCATCATAGAGACATGAGGGAAGTGGTAGACTCACAGGCCACACCATGGAGACACGGACAGACTTGGAGGCTGTGGTATAGAGATAGGGACAGACTTAGGAAAGCCATGTGTTGTGGAGACACGGGCAGGGGTGAGGACAGACTCAGGAAGACCATGCTATCACGGAGACGTGGATGGGCACCAGGAACTGGGAGGCCAGGGTGTCACAGAGATGTGGATGGGGATGAAGACAAACACAGGCCCTGTCATGGAGACACGGATGGGGACAAGGACTGACTCAGGGAGGCCCCGGTGTCGGACATGGACAGGGATGAGGGCAGACTCAGAGGTCATTTTGCCATGGAAACAGATGGGAGCAAGAACAGACTCGGAGGTCACAGTGTCATGGAAATGGGTGGGGATGAGGACAGACTCAGAGACCACGCGACATAGAAACACAGATGGGGATGAGGAGGCCATGGTGTCACAGAGATGGAATGGGATGGGATGATGACAGACCCAGACCATGGTGTCACGGAGACAGTTGAAATGAGGATGGACTCAGAGGCCACGGTGTCAGAGACATGGCTGACATGAGGACAGACTCAGGGAGGCTGCTGCGTCTTGGCAACAGATGAGATGAGGATGGACTCAGAGGCCATGGTGTCATGGAGATGTGGATAAAGTGAGGACAGATTCAGGGAGGCCACGGTGTCATGGAGACAGATGAGATAAAGATGCACTCAGGGAGACCGTGGTTTCATGGAGACACAGATGAAGTGAGGACAGCCTCAGGGAGGCCATGTTGTCACGGAGACACGGGGACAAGGACAAACTCAGGTTGGTCACAATGTCCTGCAGACATGGATAGGAATGAGGACAGACTCGGGGAGGCCACAGTGTTTTCAGACACTGCTCGCACAGGAGTGGGCGAAGCATCTGTGACAGGGACCCCATGGACTTGTTCCTGTGCTCCATGTGCCAGTAAGGGTGGAGGAACTGTGGGCCAGAGAGTGGTGTGCAGGGGCTTCAGCCTGTCCCAGGCCTGACTCACCTTGACTCCTCTGGGGCCACTGTCCGTCTGAAACAGTGCCCATGGCCTGACCCCAGAGTTGGAAGTCTTGGATGTCAGGGCCACACATATTCCCCTCCTGAATCCTGAGAGGACTGGTTTATGGAGTGAAGAAACAAAGCTCTCCTCCAGCAGAGGTGCACCCCATGGGCCACGGTGGCCATCAGTGAGGAGTCCAGGGCAGAAGATGAAGCGTGGAAACATGGAGATGGAACGCGAGTGCAGAAGCCTGAGAGGACTGCGTGGCAGTGTCATGTGTGTTTGGTGGTGTATGGTGTGTGTGTGCAGTGTGTCGTGTGTGTATTGTATGTGTAAGCGTGTTCTCAACAGCAGCAGTATCAAAGTTGGCATCAGGCCTGGTGGGAAGGAGGTCCCCCCAGCAGGATGGGTCAGTCTGGAGGAAGATGCTGTGTCCCTAGAGACCCTGTGCGGGTCATCCAGCTGTGCAGGCAGAGGAGATGGACAGACAGTGGACGGGCCCACCCGGCACTGCTTTGATGGCCTTGGGTGGGCTCCCCGGACACCCTCACACCCTCTGGGCTGTCCTGCAAGGGACTAGGGGGAATGCCTGCTCACATGGTTGAGTGGATGAATGTCCAGCCCTTCCCAGGTGCCTGGTGTATTCTCTGCAGAATCCCTAGCTGCCATCTGGCAGCCTGTACCAGAGCTGTGTGATCCACAGTTGCTCAGATTTGGTTTCAGTTTGGATCTAATTTAGATTAATTTTAAATTGACTAGGTCACAAAGTTCTATCTGTGATAATTTTCTCAGGATACTTTTCATATTCTATGGAGTAAATCTTTGGGTGGTTGTTTTTAGGAAAGATTCATTGTTGGCGTACTTTGAATAGTCACACATCCAAGAAGTCTTCATTTTTCTGACAAACTTTATGATTTGGTGAGGTCCATTTTAGGTTAGGATGCTCTCAGAACTTGAAGGATTGCTCTATGTTGTGTTTTATAGATAGATAGACAGACGGACGGACGGACATATAGATATGTGTCCAAGACTAGTAGAATTCAGAGGTGTCCATGTGTTGTAATGACTCTTTCTCCCTTTTTTCTCCTGAGAACATCTATAGGGTCTCTCCACACACACAGCTCCTGTTTCCACCAGCACAGATGTCCCTGTTGTTCCCATCATCCTTCCTGCTGTGGTGCACACTTGAGAACTAAAGACTTCTTACAGTTCGACATGGTTTTCTTTTTCTTCTCTTACCTTCTCTTCACCTCTCCCTTCTGGAAATCCCACAGATGGCCATTGTGTCTTCCGGTTCAGTTCTCATGTCATTCAGCTCTTCTGCCGTGACAATCACTTCTCCTCCCTGTTCTAAGTTCTATGCTAATTCCTTGATTTGAGTTTCCAGATCACTAATTTGACTTTTGGCCACATCTTTTCTGTTAGTTGGTGCTTTCATTTGGACTCTGCTTTTGTTGGAAATTTTGTTTTTAAGACACAAGAGTGCCTTTCTGTGCTCTGATGCCTTCTTTGGCTCCTCGGTCTTGTTTCATAACTGTGATCAACTCTCAAGTATCCAAGACACACTCTTGTGACCCCAATAAACCCCGGCTCTTGTGATCCCATATCTGCCTAGGGTCACAGTTCAGGGATCCAGGAAGGAAAGAACACTGGTGGACACTCATGACTCATGAGAAAGGGGGCTTTTAGAATATTTCTCAACACCTCTGTCTCTTCCCAAAGTAACACATTATGTCAACTGTATTTTCTGTGTTTTCCAAAGGGCCAGCAAAGGCTTTGCACAAGGCATGCCGCGGCATTGTCTTCTGGAACTCCTCTTGAGGGCACTCCTAGTCCCTCAGAGTTCCACCTTGCAGTGACTGTCACACATTTTTCACCCTCCCCTTCTACAAAAAACACCATGTTCCTTCCGCCCCACCTGACTTGACAGAAGTGGCTACAGGACCTTCCCTCCAGGCCACAGTACCCCAGGCATCTCTAGGATGCCTGGGGTGTCCCAGATGCCACATGGCTGGCAGATTTCCTGCGTGCCCATGGAAGGGACCCAGAATCCTCTGCAATGAGCGTTCTCGCTCTCTGCCCATGGGAACCGCACAGATCCACAGGAGCATTTCTGGTGGATGAAGGAGCATGCCAGGGAGGGTTTCTGTCAGACCTCCTTGTCCTGCATTGCTGCAGTTTCCCTGTGGACCCCCTTGCCTCTTTCTGTGGGGTTTCCTCTTACATCTGAGGAGTCTACCGACAAGGCAGTGTGTGTATCAACAAACCCAGGATTTGCCACTGTGTGTCAGCAGGCAAGGGCTTCCCCAGGATGCATAGAAGCTCTGGTCTGCTGAGAGACTGCGGCGTGGGCAGTCAGGCCCTGGCCAGGCTCCTCAGCCCCCAGGTAACACCCAGATCCTTGAGAGCTCTTTTCCACCATGGAATCAGTTGTGGCCTGGATCAGATTCTATATGCTTCTGCTCCTTCCCCTGTGCAGGGTCCCTCACCCGCTCCGGCCCAGGCCCTGCCTGCCCTGCCCCTGCCATGGCCCAGAGCGATGCTGGGTAGTGGTTCATGGTCCTGGCCTGGGTGATGCGTTCCTTATCCCATGGTCTTACTGACAATGGCACTGAGTGCCAGCCCCTTCCCCAGTTGTCCATCCAGGCTGACAGTGGTGCCCTTCCCCCTTTCCCATCTTGCAGATGGATCTCAATGATGCAACCAAGCCACCTCCAGCCATGGAATCAGATCAAGCTGTCGTACTACTGCAGGGTGAACGACTGCCACTGCCTTCCATGTCTTCCTGGCTGTGGTCTCTACCACCTTTCTGACTGTGGGTGTCACCAGCATGGGCATTTTTATTCTCCTGTTGCCACATGAATGGAAGCATGTCGCCTATGCTATGTCCTTTGGATAGTGGACTGGCCTGATGTGGGAGGGTCTTCTGGAGGACACCTTGCGTGAAATTGCCTCGGGTCCAGGCCTGGTCGACACAGTGTTGTCAGCCCTGCCCAGGGCAGCATCCCCAGTTCCCTGTCCTGGGCCAGACTGTCTCCCTTGTTCCCCCATCTGGTACCACCATTGGCCACATGTTCTCTGAGCTCGCTGCACAGGGTCCTGGGGAAAAGGGTAGGTGCCAAGCCAAAAAGCACGTGCCCCAAGTCTGAGCCCATCAGGCCCCCTGTCGTTGGTCTGCGGGACCTGGAAGCGATGAGAGGGTGAGTAAGGAGTGCTGGGCAGAGGACCCCTGAGGCCCGGGAAGGAGCTGCAGACTTGGCCACTTCCATTTTCCAGCAACACACAAAGGGGCAATTTGTGTTGTCTAGCAAACAGCAAGTTTTGCTAAGAAAAAACTTTGAAAAACTAAAGCCCGTGCAGTTCAAGTTTTCAACCACTTCAAGCCTCCGCCAAGTGTCTGCTGTGGAATATTGTTCCCGAACATGGCAGAGCTTTCCTGATCAGCCTCCCAGGGCTAGCTTATGGCAATGACGGGTGTTCACGTGTGTGGATTCCTCCTGGGTTGTGATGCTCACAGAATACACTAGATTGGCTGGTTTGGAGGCTAGACCCCAGAAGACAGTAAGGAGGCTTGTGTCTGCTTCGGTCTCTCAGTGGTGCACATCTGGGTGGCGTGGGGGCTCTGGGCCACACCCAGCCCAGCATGGTATTTGATAAAAAAGAACTCTGGGTCCCCAAGGGTCATTGGAACATTAGAGTGTGTGGACAGTGTTGTCTGGTGAAAGTGGCCTGTGTTTGGTGCTTGTCGGCAGTGGAACACATTTTCCCCCTGTTTGTTGTATTTCAGAATCAGGGCACCTGTGGAGATTTCTTATATAGGTAGATTGCATGATGCTGAGGTTTGGGCTTCTGACAAGCCTGCCTCTCCCCACCCTGGTAATGAGCATAGTGGAACCAAATTTTTACAAGTGGGATGTGCTACTCCTCACTAGAGCCTTCCTCTCAGGGAGGAAGCATCGCTCCTACTGCATGGCCTTTTGCTAGGGCCAGCTGCCCTCTGTGAGCTGCCTGTGAGTAGAGCCACATGTGAGGCAGTGCTCGGCATAGGCAGGGTGGTGGCCAAGGCAGGACGCAGAAGCAAGCGGGTGCTCGTCAACCTCAGCAGGACCCGCACGTCAGGGCAGATGTTCTTCTTTCCATGAAGTTGTCACTGTGGTCTTTCAACTTTCAAAAAAGTTGAAAGTATAGTAAACTGGACCCCAAGGACCTACTGGTCAGCTCACTTCAACAATTAAAATCTTGCCAGTCTTGTTTTGCCTCACACACACATGCATATGGAATAGCACTTAAAATCTCAGACATCGTGAACTTCCACCTTTTTTTGAGTTGGAGTCTCACTCCATCACCCAGGTTATAGCTCAGTGGCATGCTACCCCAGCGTCACCTGCTGGGCTCCAGCGATCCTTTATCCTCAGTCTTCCAAGTAGCCAGAACTGCAGGCCCACGCTACCATGCCTGGCTAATTTTTGATTTTTTTTATTGTAGAGATGAAGTCTTGCCAAGTTGCCTGGACTGGTCTCGAACCTGCAGGCTCAGGCAGTCCACTCACCTCAGCCTCCCAAAGTGCTGGGATTACAGGCTTGAGCCACCAAGCCCAGCCAAACTTTCACCTTTAAATATTCCAGTTTATATCTGACAAGGGCTTTTTGTCTTTATAATCACCATGCTGTTATCACACCTAAAAATTCCATAGTGTCTATTTCTTAATAACCATATTGCCATTTCCCCAATTTTTCAAACATACATTTCTACAGATGCTTGGGTTATGTTAGGATTCCACGTGGCAACAGGGTTACTGTGCCCCTGGAGTCTCCCTTACTTCATAATGCTCCCTATCCTCTTTGCTCCCAAGTCTTTGGTCAGAGAAACAAGGACATCTGCCTATAGAATGTCCCTCATTCTAGATCTGGCTGATTTTTTGCCTCGCTGTACTAGAGATTCCCTTGTGGGAAGAATTTTTGATAATGAATTCAATTTCTTTGATAAAAGATTACTCAATTTTTCTGCATCATCTTGTGTTCCTTTTGGCAAGTTGTATTTTTCAAGAATTTTCAGTGTTTCATCTAAGTCGCCAAATTTCTTGGAATAAAGTTTGCAGTGTTTCCCGTGATCTTGTCCATGTCTGTAGGGTCTGTAGCAGTGTGCCCTCGTTCACCGCCATGTGGGGGACTTGTATTTGTCTCCCTTTTCATCATCAGTCTTCCTAGGGTTCGTCACTTTTCTTGATCTTGCAAAGAATCAAAACTTGAACTTACTAATACTCTCTATTGTTTGCCTGTTTTCTATTTTTAAAGACAATTCTGCTTTTATTTTTACTAATTTCTTCAACTGACCTTGGATTTACTTTGCTCTTTTTCTGCCATCTTAAGGAGAAAATTTTGGTCGTTGATTTTTTACCTTTCTTTCCTTTTTATACATATCTGAAGCTATACATTTTTCTATAAGCACACACACATACAGTGCGCGCGTGCGCGCGCGCGCACACACACACACACTGCAAGTGAGACTTTCTGCCTCTCATTCAACCACCCCTTCTGTGCTTAAAGACCGAAAAGTGTGTTCCTAGGAATCTGGGGCTCAGTTTCTGGGTCTCAGGGTGCTCTGTGCAGCTGAAGTTCCTGTGGGAACTCAGATCCCACCCTCTCCACAGGGCTGAAATGGGCTGGGACCCACAGCCTTACAGGGAGCCTTGCTAGGGCTCCAAGTGTGTATGTTGAGTGGAGACACTGATGATGACAGTGGTATGCCCATCCTGGCCACTCTCTGGCCGTGTCCCTCTTGCAATATCAGTCCTGCCTACAGGCAGCTGGCCAGAGCTGTGAGTGCCACCTTGATGGGCAGCAGCTGCAGGCCATAGTGGAAGGCTTTGTGTTCCCTGCCTGCCTAAGCAACACAAAGGATCCATGAGAGGTGGGCAGCAGCCTACTTTCCAAGGTGTGCCCAGTCACCATCATGGGGTCTGCAAGCCAGGCAGGTCTAAGCCCATGCCTGGACACACATGGGAGGCTCAGGCTTCTACCGGGGAGGGGCTGGAGGGTGCAGCTGACCATGTTCCCGCCCTGCACACTTCGCCAGCCTCAGTCCCTTCCTCTTGTCAGGGTGAGCGGTCTTAGTTCTGAGTTGTGGCCTGTCTCTGCCAGGCCCAGTGTGTGTTCCATGACCCCGCTGGCACTCCCCAAGATTCCTTGTCACTGGCACAGTGACCTGATGTCCAAGTCCGCCATCTCTGGCCCCAAGTCCCCTCACCTCTGTCCTCAGTGGCCTCCCTCACTTCAGTCCCTGAGACCCACAGACCTACACAGCTGAGCAGCTCTGGGGCCCCAGTGTCCTTCCACAACAGCCTTGTCTCCCAGGCATGCTGACCATGGTGAGGGGTGAGGGGTGTCATTGGAGCCCACCAGCACTAAGCCAGCATGATGTGGCCCGGCCTCCCGGCATCAGCACGTGCCGCCCAGTTTGGGGTGTACCCGCAAAGCACGTCCTTATCACAGGTAGGAAAAGGGACAGTGATTGTACGTCTCCCAGGCAGTCCATGTTAAGATTCTCCAGCAGTGCCCAGAATGCCCTTTTTGGCTTTTTCAAGCTGGAATCTGTTCAAGGTCCAGGAATTGCATTTAATGACGGGTCTCTTGGTCTCTAGTCCAGCACAGTGCTTGCCTCCCTTTTGCTGCTGGCGTTTCCTCCACAGTGTCTCTGAAGCACCCAGCCTGGTGGCATGCTTCACCGTCTGAAAGTCTGTCTGGGGTCTGTCCATTTGGACAGTAGTGCGGCCCAGGGGGTGCCAGAAGGACCCCTGCACCACCTGGAGGCTGGGCCCACAGGTGTTTGCGGACTGTCCTTGTCTGGAGCACAGCTATGCTGCACTGGGAACCGGTGTCTCTCCCACCCTGCCTACTCCCTAGCGTTGCCCAGCTAGGGCTCTGTGAAGGAGGTGCTGGCCCCGCTGCTCCTGCCTGGCATCTGTCTCTCCTTTGCATCCCCAAGACTGCCACAACAAGGCAGTCTCACAGTTCTAGGGCACACGTCTGCAGTCCAGGTACCGGCAGCGCCTGCCTGCTCTGATAGGGTCATGGAGACTCTGCTCCAGCCCTTCCTTGGCACGTTCCACTCCCACCCTGTGTCCTCCGCAGTCTCTCCTCGGCGTGTGCGTCTCTGCATGAGGCCCACTGCATGACCTCACCTCTGCTTGATGATCTGCCAGAGACCCTGCTTCCAAGGAAGGGCACATCCACAGGCGCTGGCGTTAGGCCTGAGCCTGCTGAGGGGACCCAGCTGAACCCTCCCCTTGGCTTTTTTTTTTTTTCATTAATCAGTATTTTTTATTATGGTTTTGTGGGGTACAGTTAAGGGTTAGGTGTACAATTACGTTTCATTCAGGCACCCTGTTGATAAGAGGTGTTTTCCCATCTCCCAACAGATATTTGCTACTGTTAATCCCATCCCCCTCCCCCCCATAGTTTTCCCCAGTACCATCAGTCATTTTCTTTTTTTTTTTTTTTTTTTTTTTTTTTTTTTTTTTTTTTT
>NW_007247775.1:90836-92143 GCF_000164805.1 Carlito syrichta | reverse complement strand
TTGATTTATTGTAGAGATGAGGTCTTGCTGCCCAGGCAGGTCTCGAACCCACGGACTCAGGCAATCCACTCACCTCAGCCTCCTAAAGGCGTTAATCACTAATATCCATACCCTAAACCTGCCTGTCTGTAACCACTATTATATAACTTTAACCACTATCTTAGGCTGTTTTCTGCTGCTATAAAATAATGCCTAACACTGGGATAATTTTTAAAGAAAGAGGTTTATTTAGTTCATGGTTCTGGAGACTGGGAATTCTAAGAGTGTGTGTCAACATCTGGCAAGGGCCATCTTGCTGATTTATTCCATGGCATAAAGGCTTATGCAAAAGACAACTTGCTTTATAGTAATCCTTTCTGGTGTTTCCTGCAATAATTAGACCATTCCTGCAATGACAGCAGTAATCTATTAATGGGAGCAGAGATACCATAATCCAATCACCTCTTAAAGGTCTTACCTATTAATAGCATCTCAATGGCAATTAAATTTCAACATGCATTTTGGAGAAGACATTTAAACCATAGCATTCTCCTTCTACCCTGCAAAACTCTTGTCCTTCTCACATGCAAAATACCTTCATTCCATTCCAATGTCTCAAAATTCTTAACTCATTCCAGCATCATCTCAAAAGTCCCAAGTCCAGACTCTCATCTGAATCAGATATGGATGAGGCTCAAGGCACAATTTATCCTGAGGCAAACTCACTCCAACTGTAAGCCTATGAAATCAAAACAAGTCATCTACTTTCTTTTTTTTTATTAATCAATTTTTTTTATGGTTTTGTGGGGTACAGTTAAGGGTTAGGTGTACAATTACGTTTCATTCAGGCACCCTGTTGATAAGAGGTGTTTTCCCATCCCCAGACAGATATTTGCTACTGTTAATCCATCCCCCTCCCCCCCATAGTTTCCCAGTACCGTCAGTCATTTTCTTATAGTATTACATTGGATGTTCAAGGTCCATTATATGAGTGAGAACATGTGATATTCGGATCTTTGTTTCTGTGAGAGGTCACTCAGTATTATAGACTCTAGTTCCATCCAGGTTGCTGCGAAATTCATGATTTTGTTCTTTTTTATGGCTGCATAGTATTCCATCGTGTATATGTACCACATTTTTTTAATCCAGTCCTCTTTTGATGGGCAGCATGGTTGTTTCCAGGTTCTTGCTATTGTGAACAACGCTGCGATAAACATACGTGTGCAGGTATCTTTTTTATAGAGTAATTTGTGTTCTTCAGGGTATATTCCCAGTAGGGGGATTGCAGGGTCATATGGAAGGTCAATTTTTAGAGCTTTAGGAATCGC
>NW_007247775.1:59373-90816 GCF_000164805.1 Carlito syrichta | reverse complement strand
CTATGCAGATGATATAATGATGTACCTTGAAAACCCAAGAGAATCTGTCAAAGGCCTCCTTACATTGATAAAAGCCTTTGGCAAAGTCTCAGGATCCCCTTGGCTTTTGACTCACGTGCCATCTTATACCAGTCTCTGCGTTCTCCTCTTGACTTGTACTGTGGCCCCATTTGCCATGGACTTGTTTGTCCCCCCAGATCTTTCCAAGCTGGCTCCCATGCACCGCTCTGTGCTCCTCCTGCTTTCCGGGGGAAGGCCCTCTGTGGCTCCCCTCTGCTCCGCCCTCCACACCCCAGTGACCCGGCCCCACCCTGCACCCTGGAGGTCCAGCCCAGTCTGTGCTGTCCCCTCAGCAGGACCCACACCTCAGGGCAGATGTCTTCTTTCCTTAAACGCATCACTATGCTCTTTCTGCTTTCAAAAAAGTCGAGTAAAATGGACCCCAAGTACCTACCAGTCGCCCCAGCCATCCGCTTCAACAGCTAAGATCTTGCCAGTCTTGTTTTGCCTCTCACACACACACATGCATATGGAATAACTTTTACAGTCTCGTGTCTTTCCTAGCACAGGGAGGTGTCGCCACCACGGAGAAGCGTCCTCCAGGCCTGCAGGGAGCCTAGCCTGGGGAGGACTTCCGGCATGGTGCAAGGGCAGTCCCCCTAGCATGGGAAGGGGTCCTGAGATGGGGAGTGGTCCCAGCGCAGGGGAAGGTCCTAAAACAGGGAGGAGTCCTCACACGGGCAGGAGTCCTTGCTCGGGAAGAGTCCTCCCGGCACTCCCTGCAGCAGGGTGCGGCAGGCACAGAAGGGCCCTGAAGGGATTGGGGGTCACGACTGCACAGGCCTGGGAGCGGTTGCTGTGGTTGCACCGCCTCCTCTCTTCCTGCCTCAGAACAGGGACCGGGGAAAGGTTAACAGTGTTACAGAGGGCACGGTTGTGTATCCGGGGTGTGTGTCCTGGCTGGTGGCTGCACTGTTTGTTTACTAAACACAGATTGTTGCTAGGGAACGGTCTGGCAGAGCTGAGGTTCTCAGGACAGCTGGAGACTGAAATTTCCAGAAGGCAGGAGGCTTTGGTGACGAAGCCAAGACACTTACTCTCTTCTTTTACCTCTTACTCTTCACTCAAGCCAAAGACATGGTTGGGGTCCAATTAACATGAAAGTAAAAGCAGGAGCCCAAGGATGGAGTGCCGTGTCACCATTCTCCCAGATGCTCCCAGCTCAGGAAGGGAGACCCAGGCGGGTACCTAGGGGGGCAGTTAGCCAGCCTCATGAGGGCAAGATGCAGCTGACTTCAAGGCACCAACATCATGACAGGGCGCCTTGAGAGGACGACCCAAATCTGCACACAGAGCCCCGTCTTCTCGCCAAGCACATGTGCGTATGCTACAGGGTGCCCGGAAAAGATGTGCCTATGCTGTATCCTCATGTGAGATAGCCCGCGTGTCCCCACACAGACGTCTAGGTCGAGATGCTGCCCTGGAATCTCAGGGGTCCCCTTGGAAGCACTCCTGCGTGGACACCTTCAGTGGCTTTCTGGCCATGGCACCTGCAGGATTTGCTGGGCTGGTTCAGGCTCAAGGGATTTGGGCCAGTTGGGTGCCCTGAGCCCTCCACTTTGGCCCTCCACTTTGAGGCCAAGGGGTCCCGAGGATGGGCCGTGCTGTCCCCAGGCTGTGTCCTGAGGGGGCATTGCTGTCTCCCTGGACGTGGACTCGTGTGAGCTGTCAGGAGAGGCTGTGGGGATGTTACAGAACATGGCTTGGTGGAGGCCCCTCCCCACCCACCTGTGGTTTCCAGTGAGGAAAATGCTGCTCTACTTCTGTAGAGGAAAGCGTTCCACCTGGGCCAAAGTGCAGCTTCCTGCCAGTCTCATTGTCCTGGCTGTCCCCTGCTAGTGCCCTAAGGCTCCGAACATGCTCCCTGTCGCCCCAGCAACTGCCCAAACAGTGTGAGGCGTCCCCCAGCTTAGCCTGCAGGGAGTGGGTGCACAGAGCCGAATGCACGCTCGGTCACGTTAGTACCACTGGCTGTGACAAGGAGCCCTGCACCCAGCCCTGCCAACCTGCACCCTCTGGGAACCACAGCAGAGCGATTGCAGTGGGTCAGTGGCCATGGAAGGGGCTTGGCGCCTGTCACTTACACCCCTTGTGGCACTGCGGGGTCTGATCAGTCCTGCCCCCCACATCCTCCAGGCCACCCACCCTGCCTTGTGCACCTACTCCCAAGTCTGATGCTCTTGGCATTCGACTCGTTCTTGCTTGCCCTGCTCATGGCTGTTTCTGAGCCAACCCAGCCTCGATCCCAGCCCACGCCCCCATCAAGACTGGGACCCGGACCCAGCCCAGTGGCTGGAAAAGGCGGGAGGAACAGCACACGTGCTGCTGAGGGCTGCAGGCCACCTGCCTCTGGTCTTGGGTGGAGCCATGTTCACACTCTGGCCCTCAGCATGCAAAAACCCCCGCACCACGGCCCCAGGGCAGCTCTGACTGGGTTGTGCAGGCCAGGCCCCAGGCCCTGAGCCTGATGGTGGCAGAGCGTCCTGATGCTGGCCCGGTGAGGACCCCAGGGAAGTGGCCTCTGTCAGGACTGTGATGACCCCTGCTCTACCTTGGGACCAACCTGCTTGTGACGGCTTCTCTTAACATCCCCGCAGGGCCCTTTGCCCATGCTGGCGGCCTTCATCCCCCCACCCCAGGATGGAGAGGGAGCACCCCAGCCTGCAAGAGGGTAACTGCGTTGCATACTGGCCCCAGGCCATCCTGCAGAGGGGCTGCTGCCGCCGCCCCTGGACTATTGCCTGCCCTGGAGTTCCCGGGTCAGGTCAACCCGGGCAGGGCAAGGGAGGCCCTGCTGTGCCACGCCCGTCTGTTTGGTTTCCAAGGGGACAGCATGTTGGTCCTGGAGAGGGGAAGCAGGGAGGACGAGGGCCAGGGCTGACCTGCTCCTGGCTGCAGGAGACAGAGACCCTCTCGCCCATGGCCACTAGAGCCCAGAAAACCAGCCCACAGGACTAGGAGAGAATCCAAGGATCTATGATAAAGTGAGGGAGAGGGTCCCAAAGTGTGGGTGAGGGGCCCTGAGAGAGTCTGGGGGTCTCGAGAGTGTGCAGGTCCCAGAGAAAGAGTCCAAGGGTCCCAGAGAGTATGAGGGTCCCAGAGGGGGAGTCCAAGGGTCCCTGAGAGTCTGAGGGTTCAGAGAGGGAGCACGAGGGTCCCAGATAGAGAATCTGAGGGTCCCAGAGAGAGACTCTGAGGGCTCCTGAGAGAAATAGTCTGAGGGACCCAGAGAGGGTCTGAGAGTGACTGAGAAACAGTCTGAGGGTCCCTGAGAGAGACCAAGGTTCCCAGATAGAGTCTGAGAGTCCCAGTGATGTTTTCCAAGGGTCCCTGAGGCAGAGTCTGAGGGGCACAGAGAGAGAATCTGAGGGTTCCTGAGACTGGGAGGGCCCCAGAGAGGGAGTCCAAGCTTCCCAAAGAGAGTGTAAGGGTCCCAGAGAGAAAGTCCAGTGGTCTCAGAGGGAGACTCTGAGGGTCTAAGATAGTATCTGATGGTCCCTGAATCTGAGGGTCCCTGAGGGAGAGTCTGAGGGTGCTAGAGAGAGGGTCATAGGGTCCCTGAGAGGGAGAGTTTGAGGGTCCCTGAGACAGTCCCCAGGTCCCTGAGACAAAGTGTGACAGTCCCTGAGAGAGAGTCTGAGTGTCCCAGAGGGAGAGACTGGCGGTTCCTGAGAGAGAGACTGAGGGTCCCTGATGACAAGTCTGAGGGTCCCGAGGGAGAGACTGAGGGCCCCTGAATCTGCAGGTACCAGATAGAGAGTCTGAGGGTCCCCGAGGGAGTCTGAGGGTCTCAGAGGGAAAGACTGAGGGTCCCTGAGGGAGAGTCTGGGGGTCCCTGAGGGAGAGACTGAGTGTCCCTGAATCTGAGGGTACTAGACAGAGGGCCTGAGGGTCCCCGAGGGAGTCTGAGGGTCTCAGAGGGAGTCTGAGGGTCTCTGAGGGAGAGTCTGGGGGTCCCTGAGCGAGAGCATCTAGGCGATCATCTCCAAGGCTGGGGTGGGATGTTTGCCTCCTTCCTGCTTCTGTTCTCCTGTCTCTGCTACCTGAGTTTAGACTCCTCATTTCACCCAGCACCCTTCGCATCTGTGCTGATGAAGGACCCCGTGTCCTTCAGGGCTGATGTGGCCCCTCCTGGCCTGTGTTGTGGAGCTCACTAGGTGACAGCTTCGCCACGGGGCCATCATCCCCCATTTCACGCTTCTCTTTTTTTGGGGTCAGACTCTCACTTCGTCACCCAGGCTGGAGAGCAGTGGCACCCTCAAGGCCACTGTAACCTTGACCTGTTTGGCCCAGCAATCCTTCCACTTCAGGCTTCCAAGTAGCCGGAGCTACAGATGCGCGCTACCTCACCCAGCTAATTTTTTTTTATGCATTGTAGCGATGAGATCTCACCACGTTGCCCAGGCTGGTTGCGAACCTGAGGGCTCAGGCAGTCCCCTCACCTCGGCCTCCCAAAGTGTTGAGATTGCAGGCTTGAGCCACCCCACCCAGCCTGAAGCACCTCTTTGAGCAGCCCCTGCGCCATCCCTGTTAAGGAATTTCGGGATCACTGGGCAGCAGGGCCAGCCGAGCCTGCAGGACATGTGCGGTCTGTGTGAGGACTTGCCCTTGAGTGCAGCCCACATGTAGACAGTAATGGACCAGAGGGGGCTGGTGGGTCCCCCAAGTGAGCCACACAGCAGGCTGGTGAGCAGTGTTCCCATGTGCGGTTGCGCTGGTCGGTGCCTGGGTCCACACAGCAGGGCTGGGCCTGCCTCCCTTCCTCTGAGTTCTTGAGCCTTGAGTAGCCACCTTGTCCTGTGCTGACCAGGCCAGGACCATATTGTCCTTGACGCTTCCCAGGTGACCGGCATGTGCTGTGGAGGTCGTGGTGTCTGTCACCCACCACCCTGTGTGAACTGTGCACCCAGAGTCGCTGAGTGTGAGGACGCGGCAGACACAGAAATGTCGCACCGCAGGGACGAGTCCTAGGCCCCACGACGAGAGCTGCCCAGCAGAACGACGCAACTGGAAGGGACCGGGAATGCCTGTCCCATCCTCTCCATTCTAGAAAGGCCCTCACGGTGGTCAGAGGTGGGCCGGACCCGTGGCTCCCACAGGCTCGCGCTTGCTCCAGGACGGGGTCACCCGGCCTCGGGGCCTTGAACTTGCTTGTCCTGGTGGGTCTGGCTCCTCAGCCCATCAGACCTCCCCTTGTTAAGTGCCGTGGGAGAGGAGAGGGGACGGAGGGTCCAGGCGCCACCAGCACACAACCAGGAGAGGGCTGCCTTCCTCCAGAGGGCCACAGGAGGCTGGAAGAGGCGGGGTCGGGAAGCAGAGTGCGGGACCAGCCCCCTCCGTCACAAGGGGCAGCACCTGACTTGTGTCTGCTTCAGGCTTCCTTGCATCCCTCCATCTGCCAGAGACGGAGAAAACAAGCCAGCCTGGTCTGCCACAGTCCCTGAGAGAGGCCGCAATTCCCTTCCGTGAGACCAGAGGCCACTGGGAAGGGGCGGAGGAGGAGGCTGTGGTGCTGGAGAGCTCCAGGTGTGATGGTTGACAGCTGTAGAGAGCTGAGGCGTAACAGTGTCTCGATGAGGGCAAGAGGACCCTGGATAACTGGCGGAGAGGATGGTGAGAAGTGTGGTGGTTCTGTGTGTCCCATGGCTTCTGGGCTCCCTTGACCTGGGGCCTACCTTTCTTACTGGACGGAGATGAGGGGACTTGACCAGGAGGATTTGGGGGCAGGGTGGGGCACGCCCACCACCAGAGGGGCTGCTTCCTTGGCAGCCAGAGTCAGTACTGGAAGGCTACGTGGGGCCTCGACGGCCAGGTCAGGCCAGGCCATGCCATCGAGGGTTGGCACTCACGCTGGATGTGTGGCAGACAGGAACCAGGATGCTGGGAAGGATGCATGATCACCTCCTGCCCGGGGCTTGGCGAGATGGGGACAGCCAGTGGGTGAGAGCCAGGTCGAGCTATGGAACCCACTCAGCTCCAGCCAGAAGGTGCTTTCGCCTCACCGCTGTCCCTCAAGCCCCTACATAGAACTCTCCAGAAGATGCCTGGTGAGATGAGGGAGGGGTCGGAATGCAGCGCCTCCTCTGAAGACTGCAGGCCCCATGTTTGGGCCTCCACCTGATGACACCTGTAAAGGAATTTCAAGAAGCTCTGGAAGTGTATTGCAAAATCAACCAGCTCTTGGATGAGCAAAACACAAGGGAGGATGTTGAAGGCATACTTTTTAAAAACAACCATGATGGCAGAAAGACTCGGGGGACATTTTAGCGAGCGTTTATTCCAGCTATCGTTCCCAGGAGTTTTGTTTTGGATGGATGGATGGATCCTTCTCTATGTCTTTTGAGCAGAGGCAAGAGCTGGGAGTGGCTCTGGGCTGAGGTCCACGGCACATGGCGTCATTTTCCAGCACACACATGCGTGTGAACCTTCATGAGGTGAGGCGTCTGCAGTGCCGTGTGGGCAGGCCCCTCAGGGTCTTGGAGCCCGAGTCCCTTTCGGACATCCAGGTCAAGGCGTGGAACTGCACACACTCCTGCAGGCATGGCACCCTAGTGGCCCTCCCCTTCCCTGCTCCAGTGCCGTGGAGCCCTACACAGCCATCACGCAGATTTCGTCCGTGTCAGTGACTCCAGGCTAGGGGCTCACATGTGGCCCCACTGCACACCTGTACCTTTGTCTGACAAGCTGGCATGGGCAAGTTTCCCTACTTGTGAGAAGGGCTGGTTTGGTCACCTCACAGCCTCCTGATGGGGATGACACGAAATCGTGTTTGCAAGAAGCTCTTTCTAATGGTGAGGCTGCATAAAACAGTGCTCAGCACCAACTGCACACCCGTGGTGTCTGCCCAGAAAACTTGAAACTGCTGAAAGAGGGAAGCCAGAGAAAGGAAACCTTAAGGCGTGGTGGAGACCGGGGCCTGAGGCGATAGCTGGGCTGCGGTCGGGCCCCTCTCAGCACTGCCCACCCCTACCCACTGCCTGCGCCTGGTGCGGGTCCCTGGGATGTGTGTGTGCATGTCAGCTTGTCCTGGCACTATGCATGTCCCCAGCTGGTCTCTGCTTCCTTGGCAGGTACTTCCTCCGCCTGGGTCGACCAGCTCTGCATGACTGCCACCCTGCGAGACGTCTTCATCTAGTCCCTCCTGGACCCTGCAATGCTCCACACCACCCGAGTATGAAAGTGCATGGCCGCTCTCTGGGGACTGCTTCTGTGTGGGCTGCCCGTGTGCCAATGTTCTCTTAGCCGTACCTGCAGGCCACCTTTCTGGGCAAAGGTGTTGGGTGTAGGGGTGGTTGGCCCACTTGCCCCAGAGAGAGGGCAGGGAGAGACCAGAGTGGGGGAGTCCCGGCCGGCCCCACCTGGGCTGGGGCAGCAGCCCAGTGTCCACACGTCAACCCAACAGCCTCCTCGTGTCCAGGAGGGCTGGCCCTAGCCACTCCGGGCTGCACTTTCAGGTCGTGTCGGGCTTGAGAGAGTGGGGTCCACTTCTGACCCTGTCCCCTCCACAGTCGGTCCTGCAGTGCCCAGGCACGTGGTCCCTGTGACGGACTCATGGGGGCTGGGAGGGCGGGGGTTCCTGTCCTGCAGAGCCGGCTGTGTGGGTGAGGAGGAGCCACCGGCTTCGAGGGCAGCTGATGACACTCTCTCCTGAGTGGGTCCCAGAGCCGGACTGAGGCCAGATATCTGTGTCCTGACCTGGAACCTGGGCTGTGACCTGCTCTGAGAAAAGGGTCTTTGCAGATGAGATTAAGGATCTCGAGATGAGGAGATCACGGAGTCCAATGACAAGTGTCCTTGAAGAGTTAGAAGCAGGGGGACACAGACACACTGAGGGGAAGGCATGTGGAGAAGGAGACAGAAGTGGGGTGTGGCGGCCACAGCCCAGACTCACCTGGAGCCCCCAGGTGCTGGGAGAAGCAGGAAGGAGCCCCTGGCCTCTGGAGGGAGGGCAGCCCTGAGACACTGTAAGTTCAGACCTCTGAGGAGGAAGCATGTCTCTTGCCTGGCAGAGGCTGATTTGTCCCAGCCACCTCCAGACCCAACTGGGAGCATCCGGGACTCAACAGCCCCTTGAGGTGTGCGACAAGGCCACCGCCCAGCCCCAAGCATCACCTCCTGGGGCACTGCAGTCCCACCTATGTGATTCCAGAATGTTCCCAGAGCCAACGTGGCGCAGTCATTTCAAGGAGGAGCTGTGGAACTCCATGCGTAAGACCCTTTGCTCCTCTGACCCCCATGAGGTGCAGCTGTGGCCCACCAGGGCCTCTCAGATGCTGCGGGAGCATTTTCTGAAGAACAGCTCCGCCCTGGTGGGGCCTGACCTCCATGGACCCAGGCACCACCACAGTGCCCGCGTGTGTTCCTTTCTTTGTGGCAAGTCGTCTTCCTGAATGACCTCCACGTCGGCTGGGCCTCTCACTTTGTAGGGTGCGAGAAGAGAGCGAGAGAAGAGGCCGAGGCGGCCGGGGATGGCTGGCAGGGACACATAGAAGGGCCAGAGGAGGTGTGCTGGCCTTTCCCTGGCACCCGCTGGCTCCGCACAGGAATGCGATGGGCTCCAGTGAATTCCTCTTTGTGGACTGAGACGCTGTCCTCGGCTTGGTGTCCAGAAGATTCCACAGGGCTCATGGCTACCAGGTTGCTAGCAGAGCGTCTCTGCTTAGCTCCCATGGGCTGAATTTGCCATTCCGTCCCTGGTCGACGAACCGGCCAGCCCTGCTCTCCGAGCCACAACCCCACTAGGCAGGGTGGTGCTGGCCCCCGAGGGTGGCCCATGAGGCGGCCCTTTCAGGAGCAGGCCAGCGAATTTTCGGAATTTGCTGTGGAGCAGAGACTTGGAGGCTGGAGTCAGTCTTCCTCCGCTCCTGCACGGCCCCTCCCTGTTTTTCGGGCACCTCCAGGTGTAAGCAACGTGGTGGAGGATTGGCTGCCCTAGGCCACAGAGGGCTTTGCCTTGGAGGCTGTGGGCTTTCCTTTCCGTTTGAGGGCGACTGGCTGAGGCAGCGTGGGCCTGTGGCAAGGTGGGTGCTGGGGCCAGGAGAGGGGCAGGCTCTGTGGCCGAGCGCTTACACCCTCCTCCAGCCTCAACAAGTGAGCCGTAAAGCGGGGGTCATGATACCAGCAGGCAGGGGCTGTGAGCACGCCCCGGAGGCTGCTGGCCCATCTCCCCAACCCCTGCAGGCTCATCCTTTGCGATCACCCGTCGGTGCGGCCAGCCAACAGACTTGCAGAGTGCGGACATGGGGCTGCGCTTCCTGCCACGGTTCCCGCAGGATGAAGACCACGAGGGCGCTCGCTGTGCGTCTGGGTGCCCATGCTGCTCATGCCCGAACGCCTTTGCGGTGATTGGGAATCTTCCTGCTTCCTTACAGCCAAGCATGCATCCACATAAGGCTAACTGCCCCCTGTCTGCACCCACCCCGCTGCCATGAGCTCCACATTCTCCACCTACACCTGAGTGCACCTCACCCTGGGCCCTACACCCTCCAGTATACCCTGGAGCCTTTCTCTCCTAGAGGGACTCTCGGGGGTGGGGTGTTCTACTCTCCTCTGGAGCGCTCCTTTTCTAATGGGCATCGGTAGAGCGAGCTCTGCTCCCCCTCGAATCACTTCTTCGCCAGAGGGAGTCGGGAGACTGGGCTGTGATCCGCCGGAGTACTTTTTCCCTAGGTGGAGTTGGGAGGGCGGACTCAGCTCCCCAGGGAGCACTTCTTAGAGGGAACTGGAGGGTGGGTTCTGTGCCCCGGAGCACTTCCCTGGACAGAGTCAGCAGGAGGTCAGAGGGCCTAGCTGGCACCTGGGCAAGGTTAGCCTTCCCCTGGCCCGCCTCTCCTGCAGGTGCTTCCACCCCAGCTCTGGGTTCTGCTAGTTAGGGTTGGGCGTAGGTCCTGCCCCACCATGGAGCTTCCTCTGGGTCCTAGATGCTGTATCAGAACTGCCACCCACTTGCACTTCTTTTTGGAGCTGGGGACAACGCACCTGGGGCGAGGGGACGTGCAGATGTGGTGCCCACAGAGACACGCAAGGGGTGCCTGCTGGATGCGAGCAGGGCCGAAGGGCTCCCAGTCACCGCTGCTGATGGTGAGGGCCGGCGGCTGCAGGATAACACGGTCAGCTGCTTTGCTCTGCTGGGTCCTGCGGCTCCCGCTAGGAGTCATCACCCAGGGGACACGTTTTAAGTGGGACTTCCCAGGCCATGTGCTGCCTTTGTGAGACCCTCTGGCTTGGACGGATGTGTGCACACCCAGGCAGAAGAGTGGATATTTCAACTTGAGTAGCCAGAAGTGCAGGCGCACACACTCACACCGCACCCGGGTTTCCAGGTCTGTGGCTACTGACCCCAGGAGTCGGCCATGTCAAGAAAGGCAAGTGGAGCCAGCAAGAGCCAACAGTCATTCGCTGGCTGCTCCGAGACAGGCAGCTGAGGCCTGGCCGGCAGCCCAGGCCCCCACCTCCATCAGTTTTGCCAAGGAAACATCTCTGCGGGTGGCCACCTAGCCCTTCAGACTGCATGTGTTGGTTTTAGGAAGAAAAATAGGATGTTTGGCCCATGGACACACAGGCTGCGGCAGGCACAGAGCCCTCTGTCGCTCACGCTGCCCTTTTACCAATAGGCAAGTTTCTCTGGGCCTCGCCTCACACACAGGACAGCCCACGTCTTGGCTCCAGGAGATGCTATAGTGCATCTGCACTGAGGTCCCAGGACCCCGTCAGCACATGCCTTGGGCCCAGCCCCCATGCTCCTGCAAACAGGGCTCCTGCATAGACCCCAGGTGCACCCCAGATCCAGGCGCGAGGACCCCTCGGATGGAGCAGTCCCTCTGGGTTGCCCTCTTGTCTCCAGCAGCGACCCCTGGGTTTGGGACGGGTCCTAGACTGCCACGGTGGAGACCCCTGCAGAGGCGACTCTGCTCTGACACCCTATCGAGAGCACTGGTGCCACGCGGCCTTGTGGGAGGTGGCAGGGCACAGGTGAGCACCTGTCCCCAGGCAACATGCAGAGCCCTTCTTGCCCACCAGTGAAGTGCCTGCACTCTCCTGGCCTCGCGGCGGGGGGTGCAGGCCACATGGCCGAGTGGGATGTGTTGCTGTGCTCGGCAGCAGCTGACTTGTGCCTCTGCTCCCCACAGGGAATCAAGAAGATGAGTGCCCTGGGCTCTGAAAGCTGGCTGAGAAAGACCAGTGGGCACACAGGTGTTGCCTGTCCCATGCCATGTGGCCACCCAGGGCTGGGACCACTCAGCCATACCCCCTGGCTCACCATGGTGTGGCCCTCGGACTGGCCCCTGAGTGTATGTGTGTGAGTGTGTGGGTATATGTGTGGTGTATCTGTGTGTTGTAATGTGCGCTTACAAGGTGTGTGTGGCTTCATGTGCACGTGGTATACTCTCTGTGTTCATTCTTCACAGGAAAAGCCAGTGAGGTCGCCTGGTTTCAGGCTCACCCATTTCTGCTCTCGCTCAGGGATCAGCTCTGATAGGCTCTTGGTGGCTTTTTTCGTTTTGGGCTTTTTCTTTTTGAGATAGGGTCTCACCGTGTTGGCCAGGCTGGAGTGTAGCGGTACAGTCATAGCTCACTGAAGCCTTAACCTCCTGGGCTCAAACGATCCTCCTCCCTCAGTTGGGACCCAGCAAACTTTTATTATTTGTAGAGATGGGGTCTTTCTATCCTTCCCAGGCTGGTCTCAGACTCTTGGCCTCTATGATCCTCCCGCCTTGACCTCCCAAAGCACGGGGATTACAGGCAGGGGCTGCTGTGCCCAGCCTTGGGTGGGTTACTTTTAAGTAGGGTTTGCGACTGGGCCAGGTCCTGAAGGTTGCAAGTGACCCTACTCTCTCCGTGGGAGAGGTGTCATTTCCCCGCAATCCAGGACCCTGGAGAGGAGCTGCTTTTGACTGGGAAATGGAAGGGCCCGGCAGCCCCCCATAGCAACAGTGGTGCTGGAAGCAAAGCCTTTCCCCTTGGTGCACCCCTCCTGACCATGTGGAGATCCCGTCGGTGGACACACCACCATGCCCCTAGCCGCCCATCCTAGACTCAGCTACAGGAATGCCCTCACTCCAAGCCGCAGGGCCATGGGGTCTTCTTCACTGTCTTCACAGCGGAGGAGACGCTGTGTTCCAACCTGCTGGGGAGAGCCCTGTTGCACGCACCGCCCTGGTTTAATGAGCGGTGCCCTCTACCTCTCAAGAGTGCCTTGGTGGAGATGACAAATTATGAAGTCACCCTCATGGCCACCCACATGATTCCTGGTCTGAAGCAGAGAAGATCTGGTTCACGTCATGTTGAATTCCTCAGCAACATCTCCGTGGGCTCCAGGACAACACTAGGAAGGGACACTTTCCATTCAGTTATTCACGTCTCTGCGGGGAATGTGGTGATGTCGGCAGCACCTGCCGCTGTGGCGGAGCTCTGCACAGGGCTTTGCGGAGCCTACAGCCTGTCGCCTCGACTATGGCACACCTGGTGCTCAGACAGCTGTGCCGAGAAGACCTTGAGCATCTTCCTGGGGTCTCGGTGAAGCCGTGAGTGGGGAAGCAAAGGTTTCAGGTGAGCCATGAGTCTTTCTCACCCTAAATCATCCCCAGCTGCCCTGCAGTGAAGGCGGGCCATGCACAGGCATGATGGTGCCGTGGCGAAATGCGTGTTTCCCACGCTCTCAGCCACCCCTCAGTGTCTCTGTGGAGTGGCTTCCTCAAGAGATTACAGGTCAGCAGGGAGGACCGTCCATCTGTGAAGGCCCAACCTGGTCCCATGAGTCCTCTCCTGCACCGGCCATGCTGAGTGTAGAGGAGCGTTCAGGCTGGAGCTCCAGCAACTGGTCTTCACTAGGGTCAGGACACAGCACCAGCCAGCCACAGAATTTGGCATGACCCCTGCCAGCCTCCTCCTGCCCCTAGCAGGCTACCGTGTGGAAGCTCTGTCACTTCCACAGACAGAGCGTGGCCAGGGCCGGCTTCTGAAGAGGACAGGATGGTGTGGCCTGCAGGGCACAGGAGGTGCCTGAGGCTAAGGAGACTTCGGCCATGGGGCGTCAAGCCCTGAAGCCCCTCCTCTCCCCTCAGCAGCCTTCCTGAGGACCACTGTGGGTTGCTGTAAAGAAGCAGTTGTCAGATCACTGTGCACATGTCACCAAGGGCCACCTGACTGTGCACTGTGTCCAGCTGAACACACCCAGACCTACTTCTCCAGGATTTGGTACCGAGAAGCCACTCTGGAGGGGAGGACGGGCTGTCTCATGGCTCTTATCACCATCCTGACTCTGGAATACAGGTCAGCTCTAGCCATGGGTGTCTGCTTGGCCAGACTCCTGTCGCCTATCAGCCCATTGAATTCTGGTAAGGATTCTCTGAGACCAGTCTTTATTACTGTTGTTTTGTGGGCTGAGGTTAGATAAGGAGGTTACCTCACCACCCAAGTGTGGGCAAAGATCTAAGGCCCCAGAGCTCAAGTTCTCACCACCCACCATAGCAAGAGAAATTCTTTTGTATTCAAAAACATGAACACTATATATGCACAGATGACTTCCCAAAAATATTAACATCGTGGGATTGGGTCTCCTAAATGTTTACACTTCATCATCAGTCTTCCAAAGTAGAAATAATGCTTTTTAATTCAAGGAAGAGAGTTACCTTTCCAGTTGAGTGACAAATTATTATAACTCAAGGAGAAATAGAAAGTCCGAATAGACATATAACAAAGAAACTGAACTACTAATTTGAAATCTTCTGGTAAAGAAAAATCCCCGGCCCTGAAAGCCTCATGGATGAATTCTACCAAATATTTAAAGAAAAAACATATGCCAATTGCACACAGACTATTTGAGAACACAGAGGAGGAAGTAACACTTCCCAGTTCATGCAGTGATGCTCATAGGACACTGGCCCCAAAGCTAGACAATCCCAAGCCAGTAACATCCGGGAAATAGAGGCCCAGACCATCAGAACAGAACAAGTCAAGTACAGCAACATGTGTGTGGGCTCTACACACAATTATGTGAGACGTATTCCAGGAGCACAATGCTGGTTTAAGGTCTGAAAGTCGATGACTGTAACTCGACGTGTTAGTAGAATAAAGGACAAGAACCCTATGGTCACGCCAGTCAATGCAGAGAAAGGATTTGGTGGCACCATTCATGATTTTAGAGATCTTAATGTAGGGATAAGAGGAAAACGCACTCTCTGGGAGGCTTATGACCCACATGGGACTTCCTGGTGGGAGAGAGGCCAGAGGCCTCTCCTCCTCACAGTGGGAACAGGCAGGGCTGCCTGCTCCTGCCACTTCTACTGCTGTGCTGACTTCCAGCAGCCCGCGAGAGCAGAAAGACAAGGCGTGCAGACTGTAATGTGCACCTGTCAGTTTCTGGGCAACAAAATCCTGAAAACCCCAGGAAGAAACCTCACTGAGATTCCGCTGCTTAGTGAGGGCACAGCAGCACTCGGTCATTTCTACGTGCCAGCAGTGAAAATGCCCAATTGTATTTTGAGAACGATGCCATTCACAATACTTTCAGAAATCATACATCTAACAAACCGGTGTACATGAGTGCACTGAACGCTGTAAGCCATGGCCGAGAGAAGTTGGAGACAATCTGTTAAATGGACAGATAGACATTATTCATAGTAGGAAAAACTATTATGAGAGCTGTTTCCCCCAAAGTAAACTGCAGTCTCGCTACAGCCCCTCTCGGACCCCAGAAGGCTTCTGTTTTCATGGTGGTGACGCGCTGACCCAAAAAGGTGTGTGGAAATACAGAGGGCCCAATGTAACTGCCCAAGTATCGTGACAAAGACAGTGCCATGTGGTGCTGACATAAAGACAGATGGATGGACAAGAGGAGCAGAAGAGAGTTGCAGGATTAAACCTTGTGTTTGTGGCTGGTTGATTTTCAACAGAGGTACTTGGATAATTGGATGGGGAGAAATGATAGTGTCCACAAATGCTGCTGGAACACTTGAATATCCATATGGAGAAGAAAAAGAACTAGAAAGTGCTTCATGCCATGCACAGAAATGAACTCAAAGTCTATCACAGACCTAGATTTAAGAGCTAAAATCATAATATTTCTAGAAGTAAACAGAATGAAATATCTGTGGTCCTGAGACAGCGTTTTCTTTATTATGACACCAAAATCACTGTCTAGTAAGAAAAAAATGGTAAATTAGATTGTAGCAAAACTAAAAACATTAACTCTTCAAAAGTTACCATTAAGAAAATAAAATTACAGGCACTCCTCAGAGATAGCGCAGATTTGGTTCCAGAACACCACAGTAAGGCGAATATCACAACAAAGAGATATTTTTCGTTCCCAGTGAGTGTAACAGTGATGTTTACATTATAGTTTGGTAAGTGCACAATAATAGCAGTATATCTGAAAAAAAGTGCATTGCTTAATTTAAAATATCTTAATATTAACATTTTTAATATTTAGAAATAAAATAGCTAAAAAATGCTGACACTGAGATACAAATGAGCGCATGCTGCTGGAAAATGGCACCAGTAGACTCCCTTGGGGCAGGGCCGCCACAAACCCTCAATCTGTAAGAAACGTAGTGTCTATGGAGTGCCCTGAGCAAAGCATGGCAAAACAAGGGCCCCATTCTGAGATTTCATGCCCCACTCAGGCTCTTCCTGTTTTCCTTTTAATTTAGTTTCTTAGATATCTGCATGCGAAGGGAGGCAGAAAAACAGGAATTATCTTTCTGGAAGGTGGGCCCCCTGAAGTCCAGGCTCCTCCCACTAGGGAGGTGTTCTGGGAACCCATTGCCACAAACCCTCAATCTATAAGAAACGCATTTCAGGCCCCAGAAGGCTTCTGTTTTCATGGCAGTGATGCACTGACTCAAAAAGCTGTGTGGAAATGCAGAGTAGACCCGCTAGTGTTGCCGTGAGAGTCTGTCTTCAGCTTCAGTGAATTTTTTGTGGCAAACAGGTGGCTGGTTCTTTCGCTATGACAATGCACCTGCGCACACTGTGCTGCGTGCTCAGCAGTTTTTGACCAAAAGCAGCATGACCCCGGTGTACCTTTCCTATCCCCTCAGTGTCAACCTTTTTTGTTTCCCCGGATGGAAGAAGTCCTCAGAGGGAACCATTTTGCCAATATGGAAGGGGTGACATGAAACTGGCAGAAGGACTAAAAGGCATCAACATCGATGAGCTCAAAAACTGTTGTGAGCAGTAGACAAAGCATCTCGACAGGTGTATGGTATCAAATGGAGAGCACCCTGAAGGCGACTGAAGTTTAAACACAGGAGAATAGTTACACAGTATTTATGAATAAGTTCCATTTTTTGGGGGGGGTTCCCCTAAAGAGTATAAGCACACAACACATTGGTTACTTTTTTTTTTTTTTGAGTTGGAGTCTCACTGTCACCCAGACTGGAGTGCAGTGGCATGCTCCTGGCCACCGCAGGCTCAACCTGCTGGACTCCAGCGATCCTTCTGCCTCAGTCTTCCAAGTAGCTGGAACCACAGGCGCTCGCTACTACGCCTGGCTAATTTTTTATTTTTATTGTAGAAATGAGGTCTCGCCAAGTTGCCCAGGCGGGTCTCGAACCTGACCGGGCTCAGGCAGTCCACTCACCTCAGTGCTGGGATTACAGGCTGAGCCACTGAACCTGGCTTTTGTGTTTTTCACAGAAAGGAAACTGTGTGTAATATTTGGGGAAATCGCCTTTTTTTATTTAATATGAGCTGCCAAGACTGTCTACATATACTGCACATCGCCATAGTCTATGCACTTTACTCTGGGCTGTTTCATCCCACACACATGTCCTTAGCCCTCTGCTGGGGATGAGCATTGGGACAGGCTCCAGTTCGCACTCCCAAGCTGGGCTGCCACACCAGGTCTCTACAGATCTCCTGCTGGGTGCACACAAATCTTTCTCCCCGGTCTGCTTCTGGAAGTGCAACTGCTGGGTCTGAGAGCATTCGGCGCTCAGAGGCAAGGTCAGATTGTCGTCCAGTGCAGTTGTGCAGTTACCTCACACAGTGGTGTGTGCGGAGTCCTGGTGATTCCTGTCCTCTCCACGTTTGGAAGTGCCAGTCGAGGGAGTGGACTTTCAGCATTCCCCTCATCATGAATGAATCAGAACATTCTCTTACGTGAAGCTCTCGCCCATCATTCCACTGGATTCTTGGTGCTTTTCTTGTCGATTTCTGTGAGTTCTTGGTCTGTTGTTGACACAAACCCAGCTGTGGGAATTGCAGGCAGAGCCTCTCAGTCTACAGCTTGGCTCTATGCTTAATTTAATGTGCCATTCAGCCAGAGCCATGGTTTCAATTGATCGTATTTACATATCTTACAGATAGTGCCTTTTGGTCTTGGCTTACACATTTTTTTCACCAAAATTTCTAAAAGACAGTCATCTAGTCTTCCTACTAAGCACTTCACACCTCTTATTTTGAGAGTTGAGTCCTTCGTCTGTGGTTTGTCTGGGTGGATGGTGTGAGGTAGGGATTTAACTTCGTCTCCCCCCTGTGGATTTCTGTCATTTCCAGCTCCATTTGCTGAACAGTCCCTCTCCCCACTGACATGACCAGCCCCTTCTATCCTGCACTGAAGCCCCATACATGCACATCTGTGAGTCTGTTTCTGGACTCTCAAGTCAGTTCCATCGGCCAGTTTGTCTGCCTCTGCGCTAATTCCTAGCTGTCCTGCTCCCCACAGCTTGGCAGGTTCTGATAAGCAAGAACTCCCTCTGGGTCATCCAGGGAGAGTCCTAGGTATTCAGTATTACTGTCATCAGACCCACTGTTTTCTGTCCGGTTCCTCCCCATTCTCCCACCCCAACACCTAATGCCCCAACATCAGACCCTTCTTGCCTCCCGTGGGGTGGCAGAGGGTGGCTGCTGGCTGTGCAGAGTCACAAAATGTTCCCCACAGGGATGCTTGGCCACCACCCTTGTGCTCCACGGCACACATCTCCACCCCTCATGCCTGTCCAGGTGGGCCATCACGCTCGGGGGCTGGCGCTTCTCCTGCAATCTGTGGAGAAAACACCACCGTCCGCTCAACATCCCACTCCAAGGGCACTTTGGCTTTTAAAAATCCAATCTGCCCATCCCTGACTTTTAGTAGGAGAGTCGAGTCCATGCACATTGAAAGGAATTGCTGATAAGAAAGGATCTACTTTGCCATTGGGCTTTTTGTTTTCTGTATATTTTATATAGTCTTTATTCCTCAGGTCCTCCAATTCTGCTTTTAAAAAATTTAGCTGACCGTTTGTACCACTTTGATTCCCTTCTTCTCTCCTATTCTGTACAATTTTCTAGTTATTGTCCTAGTGGGTACTTTGGGGATTGCAATTAACATCTTAAAGCAAGCCACCTTACTTTTAATGGCATGCCAACACTTGGCTCTTATATATCCACACCCTTCATTCTTTATAGTTATTGTCACAGATTACATTTTTATACATCACGTGCCCATTAACAAAGATATATAATGATTTTTATTCATTTTTGTTTTAAATTGTTTAAGATAAAAAGAGGAGTTACAAATCAAAAGGACACTAATGCTGACTTGCACATGTACCTGTGTTCTTTCTTTCTTTACCAGTGTCTTTTCTTTCTTTTTGCGGCTTTGAATTACTGTCTGGTGTCCCCTCATTTCAGACTGAAGAACTAACTCCCTTAGCATTTCTTTTGTTTTTTGTTTTTTTCTTTTTTGAGTTGGAGTCTCACTCAGTCGCCCAGACTGGAGTGCAATGGCCGCTCCCGGCCACCGCAGCCTCGACCCGCTGGGCTCCGGCGATCCTTCCGCCTCAGCCTTCCGAGTAGCCGGAATTACAGGCTTGCGCTACCACGCCTGGCTGATTTTTTTATTTATTTTAAAGATGAGGTCCCGAACCCGTGGGCTCAGGCAGTCCACTCACCTCAGCCTCCCAAAGGCACGGGATTACAGGTTGAGCCACCGAGCCCGGCAGCATTTCTTACAGGGCAGGTCTACTGGTAATGAACACCCTCAGCTTTTGCTTATGTGAGAATGTCTTAATTTCTCCTTGAAGGGTGGGTTAGTCAAATATAGAATTCTTGGTTTACAATCTCCCACCACTTTCAGGCTTACTGCCTTCAGGCCTCCATAGTTTCTGGGGAGAGATAAGCTTTTTTTTTTTTTGAGTTGGAGTCTCACTCTGTTGCCCAGACTGGAGTGCAGTGGCCGCTCTCGGCCACCGCAGCCTTGACCTGCTGGGCTCTGGCGATCCTTCTGCCTCAGCTTTCTGAGTAGCTAGAATTACAGGCACGCACTACCATGCCCGGCTGATTTTTTGATTTATTTTAGAGATGAGGTCTCGCCTGCCCAGGCGGGTCGCGAACCCGTGGGCTCAGACAATCCACTCTTCTCAGCCTCCCAAAGGCGCGGGATAACAGGCTGAGCCACCGAGCCCGGCTAAAAATCAGCTTTTAATCTCTCAGTTATGATTGCTTACTTCTCTCGTGCTGTTTTCAAAATTATCTCATTATCTAGGGGACAATCTGCCTGACATTATGTGTCTTGGTGTAGATCTTTTGGAGTTTGTCTTGCTCGAAATTCACTGACTCTTTTGGATGTGTAGATGTATATCTTTCATCACATTTGGGAATTTTCAGCCAGTATTTCTTTAAATACAGTAGATTATCTGCAGGGGATATGTCCTGAGACCCCTAGTGGGTACCTGGAACTGTGGGTAGTACTGAACCCTATATAGACATGTTTCCTAATGGGTGGGTCGTGTATACTGTGTGGATATGCTGGATGTCCCGGGTGGGAAAGGGCAGGATGGCACAAGATTGCATCATGCAACTCAGAGCAGCACACAATTCAAACCATATGAATTATTTATTCTGGAATTTCCCACTTAACATTTTTGGACTGTTGTAGACTGTGGGTAACCAGAACTGCAAAAAGAAATATAGTGCATAAGGGGGGAACGCTGTATTTCTCTGCCCCTTCCCTTCCTCTTCTCTTTTGGAGACACCTGTGATGCACATGCTGGTGCCCTTGATGGCGTCCCCAAGGTGCTTCAGGCTCAGTTCTTCTTCCTTCATCCTTTTTTGTTTCTGGTCCTCAGAAGTCATCGGTTTCTGTAGTCCTCAGCTTGGCGGATTCTTTCTTCTGCTGCTCAAGTCTATTGAGTGCCTGTAGTGAACTTTTTACTTCAGTTATTGCACTTTTTAGCTCCAGAGCTTCTTTTTAAACATAATTTCTGTCTCTCTGAGTATGCTCATTTGCTCATACATTGTTTTCCTGTCCTCCTAGTTCTTTGTCCATGGCTTCCTTTAGTCATCAAGCAAATTTAAGACAGCTGACTTAATGTCTGAGCTTCCTCAGAGATAGTTTATGCCAAAGCCGTTCTGTCCTGTAAACGGGCCATATTTTCCTGTGTCTTTTATATGTTCTACAAGTTGTTTGTTAAGATATTCTGACTGTTATAATGTGGTAGATCTCAAAATCAGATGCTTCTACTCCTCAAGGATTGTGTTTTTCTACTTGTAAGGCTGGAATCATCCATTTGTGATGATTTACAGACTCTTTTTGCAAAATGTGTATTTCTTGTTACTGAAGCTTCTCTTCCTTTATATCTGTGGCCAGTCAGTGAACTGACAATGATTTCCTCAAGTGTCTAGCTGAAAACAGAGGGGAAGAGCTATCTCTTTAAATCTTCCACCAGATGCCACTGGAGGAAGCCACGGCTGCCAAGTGGATCAAAACCGAGGCAGGCCTCTGCTGATCCCTCAGGCAGCACTAGGCTCTCTAGAATGTGCAGTCCCCAGTTCTGGGGGGACATTGGCCAGCTGCCCGGGAATGCGGGCAGCTGCCCTCTAGCCAGGCAGGGCCGAGGAGCAGGAGGTGGCGCCCGGTCCAGCTTCTCCACTCACAGAGGACCAGCAGCGCCCCTTCCTTCCGCACACTGGCCATTGCACACATCCTCTTGAATCCCCGAGTTCCCGCAGGGTCTGAGCCAGCTGCCTCTTATCTCCTGCCGGCTGCAACAGTGGGAGGGCTGACCGCCAGAACTTCCCACAGGGCCATTTTATGCACGGACTTCATGCTTTTACAGAACATTTGCTGTGTGCGTCCTTCCCCACACATCTTGGTTCCCCAGCCAGCCACTGTTGCCCCTACCAGTCTTCGTCTGGCATTAGTTTCATTTCAGAGGATATCTTATGTTCTCTGTATCCTCAGTGGCTTGAATCCATGAGGGAATGCCCTGCGAGCCTGTGCTGCCGAAATCTTGCCCCACCTTCTGTGTGTGTCCTACCTGCCCCTTCCTTGGCGTGAGTCTCCCTGGCCCCTTCTGTGCAAGTCTCCCCAGCCCCCTCCTCCTGCACGTGTCCTACCTGCCCTTCCTTTGCTGAGTCTCCTGCCCCTTCCTTCTGCTTGCCTCTTCCTGCCCTGCTCTGCCTTTCCCGGCGCTACCCCTCCCTCGGCAGCAGCTGGAGGGAGACGCCCGTCACTGCTGTGGACTTGAGGCATTCTGTAGCAGCAGTGGCTGCTGTCTGCTCAGCCTGTAGTTCCGCGGACGAGCCCCCAGCGGGAGCCCTGGCCCGCCCAGCACCCACGGCCTCTCCCATGTTCTCCCTCACACCCGACCCCGTCCTTTGCAGCGGCTCCCATTTGCTTTCTTTCCTCTGAGAAGTTGTCGCTTCTGGTGCAGCAGGGGTTCCTCTTGTGTGCCCGTCAAGTTGTGTCTTTGCGTACGTGTGGACGTGCTGCCCAGGATGTCTGAGGTCTGGCTCAGGGAAGGGAAACTGTGGTCTTTGCCCGGCTGCTCGCGTTGGCATGGGCGTCTTCTGGCCACCTTGCATGTGGGTCTCTCAGAGCCTTCAGAGAACAGCGTTGCTCCGGTCTCCAGATCCTGCCACACTCAGCACTGCAAGTCATCCGCTCAGGCAGGGCATGCAGCCACCGGCAGGCTGGAGCAAGGAGCCAAGCTCCTGTGTTCACGACTAGGGCATAAATCACTCGAGCCAGAACTCAGCGTGGTCAAGCAGACGTGTGAGCAGAAGGCTCCAGGCAGGAGGCGGCCTCGGCGTGCCCTGCACCACCCCCTTCTCATGCTGGAAATCCACACTGTCTCTGTGGCTGCCGCAGACCCTCACTCCTCAGGCAAGGTAGACGCTGTCTCTGTGGATGTGCACATAGAAGAAAGGGCAGCGTTCTTTGGCCAAGGCAGGTGTGCTACTGTCCTCACATGACAGATAAACATCTGGGACTCGGGGCAGAGGGGGGGCGGCGATACAAGGTACCCTTGTTTCCACACGTGTGTACCCTGGCAGTATGACAGATACCACACCCATGCTCCCTGCTGTTTCCTTCTGAATATTGTGGGGTTTGAACCAAGACACAAAGCAGCCCGTGGCGGAAGCCAGTGCTACCGATGGAGGCTTGGCTGCAGATTAGATGTCGACAGCGTGGCCACCTGGGGATCTCCCGAGTCTGAGCCTCCAGAGAGGGAATGTTTTAGGAAGCACCAATGCCAAGCCAAGGCTAGGACAATAGTCACTCCAGAGCGCCCCTGACCACGTGTCCATCTCCCAGTGTGTAGCAGACAAGCTAAGAAGGTATCAGTTTGTCTTTATTTCCTGGGTGGTACACAGCGTATAGCTTGCAGACTGCTCACCTTTATACTTGTCTTTCAGTCTGTGCTAAGAACGATTTCCGCCCAATTTTACTGATCTGAGAACTTTGAAAAATGAACACCTGCAGGGTTTTTTTGGTTTTTTTTTTTTATTAGAAGCTCCTGAACATTAAGGGGCTGACCTGATCTGAAACCAGGCAAAGTGGGGACCAAAGGGAGGCCCAAACTTTAACTGGGCAATGAGCATTTGTGTACCTAATCCTGAATTGTACCCGCATCTTTAAAATAATAATAAAAAAAGAATGCTCAGACATGTGAAAAGATTCATAGACAGCAGTAGAAACTTCTTGTGAAGCAAGCAGTCCATTGCTTCCAGAGCCAGGGATGAAGTTCACTCACTACGAGGCTGAGGGACATTGACATCACACACACAGCCGCACACCCACGAGTTGGCTCACCACCTGGCATGCTCTGCCCCTGCAGTCAAGGGAGCCCAGGCCCCTGGCACAGAGCAGCGTGTTCCTCACCCGCCCTCACCTGTCCTCACTCAAGGGTGTAAGACCTCCACCCTCTCTTTGAGTCACTCCCTTGCTTTGAGGCACAGCGGGTTCCCCCGCCTTCCCCCACTCAGTACCTGCCTCCTCACAGTGTTTCAGCACGGACAGCTCCCCAGATCCAGCTGGACAGGGGGGTGTAGGGTACACGGCATCCCAGACAGCACATTCCCTGTAAGAAAAGCCCTACGGTCAGAGCAGAACCAAGCACCCTGGTGTCCTCGGGCTGTGTCCCAGGCGGTTCCCTCAGCCAGCCGGGAGCCGCAGAGCCCTAGAGCAGGTCGGGGTCTCGCCCAGCAGCATGCCTGCAGATTTGAGAAGACCTGGCCAGAACCATAGAAGATGAGCGTGAGAGCAGGTGGCTCCGTGTGTGTCCTGTGCAAATTCTGCAGAACTGGGAATTCATGACCATGTAAACCCGGGGAGGGAGCAAACCTGTGGAAACTGTTCTTTAGAAAAAAGGGTGTGAGATGCACAGCACAGGGTACCCAGGAGGCAGCACCAGAAGGTTAACTAGATACACAGAGGAAGAACAACAAATATGAAGGAGCGGATGAAGATACAGCTGGAAGTGTATACGATGCAGTCTCAGGAGGAGAGAAGGGAGGAGACTGGAAAGCGGCAAGATTCAAGGAGGCGATGACAGCATTTTGCCAAGACTGCCAGAAGACGCCACATCGCAGATTCCTAAGGCCCAGTGAACGCAAGAAGGGTAAACAAAGTTCTAGACACAATTTAATTACACTGATAAATGCCTGAGAGGAAGTATTTTTAAAATACCCAATGATAAAAGACAGATGGTCTCTCCTGAAGTGGTGAACGCACTTTGTACTCATGGAAGCCAGAACAAAGGGAAGCATGCCTTGAATATGCTGGGATGGGGGGCGGGGGTCAATCTAGGGTACTGCACTGAGCTAACACATCTTTTAAGAATAAGGATGCGATGGACATCTCGGTCAGAAATGCTAGAAAATGAAAAGTATACCACGTACAATATCTTTTGAAAGTGAGTTTCCCAGGAATAAACCTAGCAAAAGATGTGTAAGACTCTTGTGGAGAAAACCCAGAACTTGAAGGAGACGTTTTAGAAAGACCTAAACAGATGAAGAGAGAGGCCATGTTCATGGTAAAAACACGACTTTCCCAAAAGAAGCAGCGTAACCTCAGTCCAAATGCCAATAGATTTTGTGTTTGTGTGTGTGTGCGTCTATAACTTGAAAGTCATTTCTAAAATTTGCACAGAATTTCAAAAGGAAGAATAACCATGACACTCCTAAAGGACAGGGCCGGGTGGGGAGACGAACCTTACAGAAGACAGCACTTGTAGAAGGTTCTGTGTGAAGATGTGTGATGTTTGTGTAGAAAGCAACACCAATCAGCAAACGAATGAGCGACGCCTGGAGAAAACCCATGGGCACTGTGGACACTGGATTCCGGCAGGATGTGGTGAGCGGTGGGGGCGGTGGATTTTAAGTACATGCCACTGCAGCCGTTTGGTGCGCGCGTGTGAGAGAAACAAGCATGAAATTGGACCCCTGCTGGTGAGTTTCCTAAAACCAGTTCCCAATTCCATGCGAACTAAAGACAACATGTAAAGGGAAAACTGTGGAGACTTTTAGAAGGTAGTATTGGGAGCCGGGCTCGGTGGCTCAGCCTGTCATCCCGCGCCTTTGGGAGGCTGAGGTGAGTGGATGGCCTGAGCCCGCGGGTTCGAGACCCGCCTGGGCGGCGAGACCTCATCTCTACAATAAAAATCAAAAATTCAGCCGGGTGTGGTGGCGCATGCCTGTAATTCCAGCTACTTGGAAGGCTGTGGCGGAAGGATCGCCGGAGCCCAGCAGGCGAGTCTGCGGTGGCCGGGAGCGGCCACTGCACTCCAGTCTGAGCAACCGAGTGAGACTCCAACTCAACAACAACAAAAAAAGAAGGTAGTATTGGGTAACAGCTTTATGTCCTCGGGGTAGATAAGCATGTTATTTTTTTAAAGGCACTAATCACAAAGGAAGACTTGTATCGAGTTAGATCTTCCGGTTGTCAAAGTACACTTCTGAAAGTCGCAAACACATTTGCAACATGTACCTGGCAAAGGGCAGACAGCAAACTCCTCTGCTGTTTTGCCTGCTGCGTGCTTCACAACATCTCTTTCCGTGAATAAGCCCACCATTCCTAATACCAATTAAGTAATAGCTGACAAAGGACTAGTATCCAGAATGACAGCAGGAGAATGGTGACTCTCAACATCTAGGAAAACAGACGCCACACGGAATGAGCACTTCCCGGAAGGCCGTGAACACAGGATACGTGCCTGACCGCATTCGTGATCAGGAAGGTGCAGCCACACCGGACCGCTCTGTGCCCATCAAGCAAGCAAGAACCTGTGTCCCATGATGCCGAGTCCAGGCCAGGTGGGCACACCAAGACGCCCACTTGCTGCCGGGCTGCGATGTGACTCTGCTGCTCTGGAAACCTTGCGCAGCCACTGCAAGCCCACTGGCTCCACTCCAGGTGCATGTGCGGGCTCTCGCCTAAGCTCACCGGGGACATGCGTGTTGTGCACGATGGTTCCAAATGGGGACAGTGTGGACACCCATCACGCGAGTCGGGACAGGAACCCGTGGTCCGCAGTGACAAGCTGCACCTTGGGGAGATGAGTGGCTGCCGCGCGATGGGCTATCATGGGTCCAACACAGCGTGAACAAAGGAACCCGGAAGGGGTGTGCGCCAACCCCGGGCAGAAGGGAAGTTTTGTGGGAGAGAATATTGAGGAGTTCCCAGAACTGACAAAAGATAGGAACCCACAGGCATAGGGTATGTAATTTACAACAAGCAGCATCAATAAAAAAAAAGAAATGCACACCCAGTTATCTTGTAGGGAAAGACAACCTCACCTCAAAAACAGCCAGAAAAAAAGAGCACCACCACAGAGGATCAGCAGTCGGATGTGATTTCTCAGTGGTGGCAACTGAAGACGGGGAAATCCTCTTCACAACGTGTGACAAAAATACCTCCAGGCCAGGAGCTGTAGCTCATGCCTGTAATCCCAGCCGTTTGGGAGGTTGAGGTGGGAGGATAGCTTGAGCCCAGGAGTTCAAGACCAGCCTGGGCAACACAGCGAGACTTCATCACCACAAAAAATTCTTTTAAAAATTAGCTGGGTGTGGTGGCATCTGTAGTCTCAGCTACTAGGGAGGCTGAGGCGGAAGGATCGCCTGAGCCCAGAAGGTTGAGGCTGCAGTGAGCCATGACTGCGCCACTACACTCCAGTCTGGGCGAGAGTGAGGCCCTCACTCTAAACCAACCAACCAACCAATCAATCAACAAACCTCCTGCCTGGAGGCATGTACTCAGTAGCAAGTTCATATGCTTAGATAAATAAGAGCTGAGTTTACCACCAGCAAGCCTACACGCACGGGACTTTGAAAAAATACATCTATGGAAGAAAAATGTGTGGAGCAAACACTAAAAAGCACACGGGAAAAACTGAGAACCCGCCATCATGGGTGGGCGTTTTCTGAGCAACTCTCAACTGCTGCCACACTGCAAAATGATGAACACGGGGTTTGGATTACACAGCCTACTTGAGCTGTGGGACACCTGCAGGACCCCAGGCTCACGCCGTAGGAAATGTGTGTTCTCAGGCACTCACGGATGCCCCCCCAAACCAAGCCCCTGGCCTAAGCATGTCCCAAGCGGCTGCCACTCCGAGGTTCCGCGGTGGCCGGCATCCAGTACTCGATCGCTGGCCATGGCGCAGCTCTTACCCTTGAGGTGCACTGGGTCTCCAGCTCCGTGGTTCTCTTGGCTCTTGCCCTTGAGGTGCACTGGGTCTCCAGCTCCGTGGTTGATACTTTTTAAAAAGATTTGTAGAACTTTATTTTGAAAAAAAAATGCCCTGTGACAAATTAAAAAGGCATTTTCCTACCTACCCCAAGAGCTCACAAATATGGACAGCAGGACAAGTTTTTCGTTTAAAAAGATCACATTTGAAATGGTAAAAGATGATATCCATGGATTAATCCAGTCTCTAAGAGGCAGTGAAACGCTCAAGCAGCCAGAGGACCAGGTTAAGTAAGGTTGCCTCCTAGTCAGAATGGACGGCTTTAGTCCCACATTCAATGAGAAGGGTCTGACAGGGAAACTGTCCCCAGACGACACTCTTAGACGGATTTCCAAGTCCTCACCTTTGCCTGGCATGGGGCATTTCCCTCCCACTGGCCTCGTGGGTTCTCTACTATTATTCTCCACTTTACCACCAAGATTCTTGGACGCTCTTCCAGCCAGTGATTCTGATCCAGTGAGCCTGGGACAAGATGCACTCATGGGTGCTTGTAATCAGCTCTAGGAGATTCTGATTCAGGTAAACAAATTCACACACCTATAGTCCAAGCTTTGGAAAAAACACTGATTTCGGGTTTAATTTTGTTTTCTCTAAAGGCATTTTATTGTGAATGTGTAAACATCCAGTATGCTGAAGCAACAGTCTCTAAGGGTCTTCTTGGAAAATGAACCCTAGTAATGAAAAGCCCTAAGGAAAAGGCATAGTGGACAAGGATGACACACGGCCTGACTCCATGTTTGTGGTTTGTCCTTTACATCAAACTGGGAAACAATTTTAATGTCCCACCCCCACTCCCTGAATTTTCATCTCACCTTCAGGGACTTCTTACAAACACAACACTAAGCCACTTGAAGTTGTCCCACAGGTCACAGGTGATCTGGTTGAATTTTTTTTATCTTTTAATTTTTATTTTGAAATTGTGGGGTACAATTCAGGGTTAGGTATACAAATGTTCATGTTCATTGTGCAGGTACTCTTATTGATGAGGTGTGCCCCCCCTTCCCCAGGTGGATATTGACTGCTGTCAGTCCCAGCTACCCACCCCCCACTCCCTTCCCCACAGTTCTGTTTCATTGTGAATAGTTTACTGTGAGTTTTCACAATGAAATCTAACCTACCACGAATTCCATGCAGATCGGTGTATTTCTCATCTTAAACACAGTAGTTTTCGCCTCTAGGGCTTGATTGGGAGTGTTACGTCCTTCCATGGCTCCAGTGAGCTTGTGGACACGTGGGCCCAGCTGAGTTGCTGCTTCAATGCCTGGTGTCCGTTCTGGGTCTGTTTTTATGGACCGATCTCTCTCATCATGGGTCACGCTTTCCTGCCTGTTTGCATGCCAGCATTTCCGATTGGAGGCCAGGTGTCTGTCTCTTCCTCCGGAGGTTTGCATTTCTGTTGGAGGCCATGTGTCTCTGTCGCTGCCTCTGAGGTCTGACCCTCTCTCCTGTTCGAATCTGGATGGAAGTTGGATTCTCTGTGGCTGATGTAGGAAACACATCGTCTACAGGAAACCCCGGGACCTCAGCATCCTTCAGAACCACCTTCAGCCTTGAGATCCCGGTGCTTCTGGGCTCAACACGATGACCTCACTTATAGAGGTCGGGGTCCTGGCTATCAATAAAAGGGTGTGGGCAGGACCCACTTGGGTGGCAGTGCCTGGCAGGGCTCAGAAGGGTGCTGTCGGGTGGGTGGCTGGTCCTCCTGTGGTTCTGGAAAGCGTGCTCTGTGAGTCTAGCCACATGAACGAGCCATGTCACAATGGCCACACACTGCCCAGGGCCACCAACTGCCTGGAGCCACGGGTCCACAGCTGGGCCGCTGACCTCTCAACAGGCATGTGCGGGCCAGAGGGAGGCACATGTGGCACCCCATCAGGTCCATAGGACGGCGAGGTCAACCAGGAGCTTCGGGGCCGTGGGGAGAGGTGGGCATGGAGATGGACTCCCTGGCAGTAGCAGCACCCAGTGGGGCGACCCTGCCTCCCCTGACACTCAGCAGGCCCTGATGGCCTCTCTGTGCTTGCCGCAGTCTCCACGAGTCTCCAATCGTCCACATGGGGCCTCCCAGTCAACCAGGGCCCTGCCCTGTCTCTGTGGGAGGACAGGGATAGCCACAGCTCCCCCGGCACCCCAACCACGCCAGGCCTCCCGGTGCCACCTGCCTGGAGGCCGCCCACACCCAAGTCCGCCCTCTGGAGCGCCACTGTCAGCCGGGGCCTCAGCCCCACCCACGCCCCAAGCCCAGGTGGGAGGGCACAGCCAGCTTGGGATGATCACCCGGCAGGGCGGCCGTGTCCCTGAGGCCTGCCTCCTCCCAACCGGGGACACAGCCTGTGGGGGAGCCACAGAGATGCTGCAGGCAGCAGCGGGCAGGAGTCCCTAGGATGGCTCCCGCCACCCCCGCGCCACTGCCAGAGCCAGGAAAAGCATCTGTCCGTGAGGAGGAGGTTGTGTCCCCGAACTCACATCCACAGGGAACCTCAGGGTAGAACCTTATTTTTATTTTTATTTATTTATTTTTTGAGTTGGAGTCACTCTGTCGCCCAGACTGGAGTGCAGTGGCTGCTCCCGGCCACCGCAACCTCGACCTGCTGGGCTCCGGCGATCCTTCCGCCTCAGCCTTCCAAGTAGCTGGAACCACAGGTGCACGCTACCATGCCCAGCTAATTTTTGATTTATTGTAGAGATGAGGACTCACCAAGTTGCGCAGGCGGGTCTCGAACCCGCAGGCTCAGGCAATCCACTCACCTCTGCCTCCCAAGGCGCGGCATTACAGGCTGAGCCACCGAGCCTGGCTTAGAACCTTATTTTAAGTGGGTTCTTTGCAGGTGTCATTAAAGGATCTTGAGATGGAGAGATTATCCTGGATTATGTCGGTGGGCCCAAATCCAGTGACAAGCACCCTTACAGTAGAAGAGGAGGCCCCAGCACGGAGTTGGAGGCTGAGCTGGGGGGCCACCAGCCCAGCATGCCTGGATCCCCAGAAGCTGGAAGAGACAAGGAAGGGGTCTCCTCAGAGCCTGTGGGGAGCCAGCACCCCTGAGCTGTGGGAGAGTGAGCCCTGGTCTCAGCCCCCACTTGTGTATAAAACCCAGACAATTCCACTTTCCAGGACGGCTGTGCAGACGCACCCATCAGAGTTGTGTGTTAGCCAGAGGAGCGTAAACGAAGGATGTCCAGGTATGACCAGCGGAGCTGGGGCTGCAGGTAGGACCACTCCCCAAGGAGGCCCATGGGTCAGGCCACCATAGCAGGCGAAGCCCCGCAGGCTCCCAAACTGGGACCACGCTCTCCTAGCTGAGCTGACCCTTTGCCATGCTTCGGAACTCTGGTGGGTACAGACCAGATGAAGACCTAAAAGCGCAGCTTCATTCACAGACAGCCAGAAGGTCTCCACTGTGGATGAGTTCCCAAGGGTAGAACCAGGGCAGGTGCCAGCCCCAGCTCAGAGCACTGCCGAGTCCTGGAGCACAGGGCTGGGCTGGCCCAAGGTGTCATGCCAGCACCCTGGACCTTTCTAGGCTGCCTTTGCCGGACTCCCTGAGCTACTGGAAACCTTGCAAGGGGGTGTCCTGCAGGCCGGAGAGAAGAGCAGAACTGGGGGAGACGAGGGCTGCAGTCAGGAGAGAAGGGACAGGGGGTCCTGTGGTCAGGAGACAGGGGCAGAGTATGAGGGGCGTCCTGCTGCCAAGAATAAAGGGCAGCTGGTAGGTGGGGCGAGTCCTGTGACCAAAAGAGGGGTGTCCTGACGCCATGAGAAAAATGCAGAGCCTGGCGGCCGCTCTGCCAGAACCATGGTTGTAAAGCTGGAAGTGGGACGAGGCCACCTTCCCTGGGGCTGCACAGAGGGGGCCAATTCCAGGGAGGGGGTCCGCAGCTTGGGGGGAGCCGCCCGCACTTCAAGTCTCCAGCCGCACGTGGTGCCTCCCTGCCACTCCAGTCCCAGCGCCTCCGGCCCAGCAGCCTCCCAGGAAGGCTGGCGGGGTGGAGACCCCCGCCCCACGCCCCGCAGAGCCTGTGTGGCGGGGGCGGGGCAGCAGGCGTCCCGAGAGAAAAGGAAAATTCAAGAAGGCTATCGGCCGGCCTTTTACGCAGGGCAGGCCGCGCACGGCGCCGCCGGGGTGGGGGAGGGGAAGACGGCCCGCAGCGGGTGGGCGCAGCGCATGCGCCTGCAGGGATCTGCGCCTCGCGCGCGGCCCACCTGGACTCGCAGCTCCGCCCCTGCTCGCCCCTTGCTCCCCCGTGGGTCCTGAGGACCCTGGAACCCGTCCCCACCCTCGGCGACTCCTTCGAGACGAGGCGCGGTCGCGGCTCCCACCTGGAGGCCGCGGTCGCGCCCCTCCGCCCCCCACGTTGCCCACGTTCACGCGTGTCCTGCGGAGCGAGGAGACCGTGGAGCGGGAGCTCCGCGGGGCCAGGGCGGGCCCCG
>NW_007247775.1:58730-58996 GCF_000164805.1 Carlito syrichta | reverse complement strand
CTCTGCCGAGTCTAGACGGAGGCGCTGCCGGCCGGCCGCGGCTGCCGGGGCTGAAAACCCTCGTCGGCGGCCTCTGTTATGTAAACGAAGCCTGAGTGGGGCGAGGAGAGGATCCGCCTGCCGCCTTTGCAGGGACTGCTATTTTGATAGGGGGTTGCGTTCCCTGGAGCGCAGACATCTTCCAGGATAGGCTGGCCTGCCGGCCCCGCCGCGCATGTGTCGGTCGGCTCACCTGGCTCGGTTGCTGGAGCTTCTCGCGGCGCCCT
>NW_007247775.1:36255-58082 GCF_000164805.1 Carlito syrichta | reverse complement strand
CGCGCCTCTGCGCCCTGGCACCTGCCGGCGAGGGGCTGGGCGGGCGACGCGCGGGTCGCGAGGCAGAAGGGCGCAGCGTTTGAGAGCTGCCGGAGCCGCCCCTCTCCGCCTCGACGGCGTGATGGGGTGGGGGCGCCCGCCACAGGGCGTGCGGGCGGGGTGGCGGCTGCGCCCTGTCTCCTGGCCTTGGGTCTTCAGCCCGGATCCTCCGAAAGTGCCGTCAAGAGCTGTTTTAACTGGATGCGGTTGCAGATGCTCATTGCGAGAAACGTGCCAATCACCGGCGAATTCCAAACAGAAAACGGAAGTCACCCATCCCGGTCTGAGGCTTAAGGGAAACCTCTGGGGAGTCAAAGGGTCCCTCCCCTCGCCAGGCTGGGCGCTCCCTGCAGACGTCGCTGAGAATTAAAAGCTTCCTCCGGGAGAAGCCGCGCCAGAGTCCGGCCTATTTATAGCAGCGGCGAGACGCGGGCCATCAGGGATCTCGGCCTTGAGGAGGGGGCTGCGCAGAGGCTCTGGTCCTTGGGGAACCTCTCTGGGCCCGGAGAGCCAGCCAGGCTGCGGCCACAGGGGTGTCGGCACCAGGCCAGGCCCTCGGACCCACACCCCCTCCTCCCAGCAGGCGCTGGGGCTGGGCAGGAGAATGCACCCCACCCCGACTGCTCACAGCAGGTGCTTCTTGTGAAGGAAGGCGCTGCGTCACCCGGGGCCCCACCCAGTCAGCCTGGGGCTCCCACGGTCCCCACCCACACGCCCACCCCAGCACTCCCCCTGCTCAGACCCGCCTACATAGGGAGACCCGCTTCCTTGGTGTGTAGGTCAGGGGAACAGCATCCCCAGGATGTCCCACTTGGGACCTCCCTCCCAAGATGTCCCCCCGGACATACCTCCAGGACATCCCCCCAGGACATCTCCCGGGACATCGCCCCCGCACATCCCTCCTAGGACCTCCCCCCAGGACATCTCTCAAAGCACCTCCCTCCCAGAACATCCCCCCCAGACATTCCTCCAGGGCATCCCCCTGGGACATCCCATCTGGAACCTCTGTCCCATGACATTCCACCCAAGACATTCCCCCCCAATCCCTCCCAGGACCTCCACCCAGGACAACCCGCACTGGGACATCCCTCCAGGGCTTCCCCACCCAGAACCTCCCCCTAGTACATCCCACAAAGGACCTCCCTCCCAGGACTTCGCCTCAGGACATCCCACTCAGGACATCCTCCCTCAGAACCTCCCTCCAGCACATTCCCCCAGGACATCTCTCCCCCACATCCCTCCAGCACAACCCACACTGGGACATCCCTCCAGGTCATCCCCACCCAGAACCTCCCCCCAGGAAATCCCCCCAGGACACCCTCCCTCAGAACCTCCCCCCAGGACATCACCTTAGGATATCCCTCCCAGGACATCCCCCTGGGACATCCTACACAGGACATCCCTTCAGGGCATCCCCCCAAGGCATCCCACCTGGGACTTTCCTCCCAGGACATCCCACCCAGGACATTTCCCACCCCCCACATTCCTCCCAGGACCTCCCTACCAGGACAATCCACCCTAGGACATTCCTCCAGGACTTCCCCGCCAAGAACCTTCCACCAGGATATCCCACAAAGGACATCCCACACCTGGGATGTTCCCCCCCCGCCCTGGACATCCCACCTCCCCGGTACATCCCACTCGGGATATCCCCCCAAGACATCCCACCCCCTGGGACATCCCATTCAGGCTATCCTACCTGGGACATCTCACCTGGGACCTTTCCCTGGGGATCTCCCCCCCAGGATATCCCTCCCAAGACATTCCACCAGGGCATCCCCACCCGGGACATCCCTCATCCAAGATACCTTCCCCATGACATGCCCACCTGGGACATCCCCCACCCAGGATATTTCCACTAGGGACTTCCCCCCAGGGAATTCCCACCCAGGAGATCCCCCCAGCATACCCCAGCCAGGCATTCTCTGCCTGGGATGTCCCCCCAGAGCATTCCCACCCAGGACATCCCTCCCAGGACCTCCCCACTCAGAGCATCCCTACCCAGGACATCCCACCTGGGACATCCCCCCACATTCCTCTTAGGACCTGACTCCTCAGGGCGTCCCCACCTGGGACACCCACCCCAGGGCATCCCCACCTGGAACATCCCCATCCAGGATATCTACACCAGGGACACTCCCCCCAGGGCATTCCCACCCGGGATATCCCACACACAGGAGATACCCCCAGGACCTCCCACCCAAGCATTCTCTACCTGGGACATCCCCCCAGGGCATTCTCACCTGAGACATCTCCCACCCAGGACATGCCCCACCCAGGACATCCTCCACCCAGGGCATCCCCCCCCAGGACCTTCCCCAGGACACCCCCCACCCAGGACATCCTCCACCTAGAGCATCCCCCCCAGGACCTCCCCCCAGGACACCCCCATCCGGGACATCCTCTACCCCAGGCATCCCCCCCAGGACCTGCCCCTGGCACCCCAATGGGCATCTCCCCCCACACCCTTCCCCCTCCCACCATCTCACCACAGTAGCACCCACAGGTCCTGCCTGCGAATGGCTCTGAGGGTCCTTTGTTGGGGTCGTGGGACAGTGAACATTCCGTGGCCAGCTGCCCCTGCAACCACGTGTGGGAAGGGAGGTCCCTGTAGGATCATGACCAGCCGTTGTCAGAAAAATCAGATAAACAGAAGCAGCAGCTGTCTGCAGCCCGCTTCCTGATGTGGGAATTGAGACCCTCTGGGGTCCCCGTTAAACTCTAACAGTGACATCCAAACACCCACTGTGAGCTGTGTAACGTCTGAATGTGCAATTGCAGGACTTGCTCTGGGGAAGAAATAGGACGCATGGGGGTGGTGAGGGAAGAGGGAGCCCCGGGGGGGTGGGGAGTGGGAGGCCTAGGGGTTGCACTCACACCAAGGCTGAAGTGAGACTGCAAGGGGGATGGGGCTTGCCCTTCCCGCTCCATCCTGCAGCTCTGCCCAGGGAGTGGCATCCCTCCTGACTTGGATTTCTGGACCTGGGGAGTGGCCGGGTGGGTTCCACGTGGTCCTCGGGCCTCCGCAACCCCGACCCGCCTATGTGCCCACAGCCGTCTGTCCGGTCCCCACCTGGTGCATGGCAGGCTAGCAGCGTGGCCTCTGCCCAGGAATGTCACAGCCGTCCCCTGCCAGATGTGCTGGGCTTTGTGTGGGGCAGTTTCAGCCACGCGTGTCTGAAGCTGTGGGTCCCCATGGGGTGTCTCGTGCTCTTTCTGAACTCAATCGCGCCACCGTGCTGCTCACCTGGTCCACGTCACATCAGAGCGAGCTGTCCTTGCCAACCTGAGGAGCCCATAACTGGTTTTCAGCACTGCCCAGCATCCACAAAGTGGCCACCCTGCTGTCCTGCTGGCCCTTGTGCCAGGAGTGGGTTGGTGTCTGGTCTTCCTCCCTTCTCAGCAGCTGTGAACAGAGCAGTTTGGACGTCCGGTGATGCGATTCAGGCCATGGGCATGTCTGTGTGGGTGGTGGGCCCACAGAGCCCTTGGGTCCTGGGCCGTGGCTTTGCGTGATGTGGCCGCACTAAGGGCGAGACAGCCTGCCCCCCTTGGTCATTCTTGGGTCTTCGTGGAGTCTGGGCCGAGCCACGTCATGTGTGACTGGGTCGCCTGGGCTTGCCATCTTCATGAGGACGCAGTGCTGGGGCACCGAGCCACTTACCATGTGGGGCTCTCCCGTCAGGTGGGCCCATGGTGTCCTGCGCCTGCATCTTCCACCAGGACATTTCCTGCTGCCCGCAGCATGTGGGCACCACGTGCCTGTCCTCACATTACCCAAGGCCCCCAGGGTGCTTCTCACCTGTGTGTGCACTGCTCCCCCTATCCAGATGCACAAGGGGAAGGCCGGCATGAGGCTCATGGGACCTCTCAGACCAGCCCAACCTCTGCCCTGCCCGGCCCCTGCTCTGCCCAACCCCTGCCCCTGTGACCCCTACCCCACCTGACCCCTGCCCTGCCCGACCCCTGGGCTCTAGGAGCCGCAGCCCTGAGGGTCTGTGCAGACCCTTTCCTGTGAGGGCGCTGACCCTCCTGATCCAGCCAGCATCCAGAGGCTGCAGTGACAATCGGCAGACAGGGGCCGAGGACAAATGCCACAGTCCTGGAGGCTGGGGCCTGCATCAGGGCGTGTGGGCGCCTCTCGCGGCTGGGGCCTCCTGCCTCTCAGCTCCTGCTGGCATTTCAGTCAGTCTGTGCTACTGTAACAAGACGTGACAGCTGAGAACTTGTCGATGAAGGACACCCGTTCCTTGGCTTCTGGGGCCCAAGGCCAAGTGCGCGGGCTCAGTGTGCCGGGCCCTCCCGCCTCCCGGGGGGCGCCTCTGCTTGTCCTCCTAGCGGGGAGCAGGGGCTGGGACAGCAAGCGAGCAGGGTCCCAGCGGCCTCGATTGGGCGCGGAGCTGCTCCCCTCCTTGCCCCAAGGCTCAGTTACTAACGGCACTGTCAAAGGGTGCACCAGCCTGGGTTGTGGAGGGGCACGTCTAAACCGCCGCGGCACCTCTCCTCTCTGACTCCTCCTGTCTCTTAAGGACGCTCGCCACTGGATTCAGGGTTCAACTGTGGATCGCCCAGGATGATCTCATTTCGAGATCCTTTTTCCCAGTGGGATTCCGGGGACAGGGACGTGGACACCTTTTTCCTGGGACCTCAGTCCAGCAGACAAACTTGTTCCCGTGGGGGCCAGTCCAGGCCCGAGGCTGTCCTGCTACCTGCAGCCTAAGAGTAACCTGAGGGTGGCGGCTGGGCTGCGGTTGGACAGGGTGCCTGGGCCGGTGCCTGGGCCGGTACTCGGTGAGGTAGAGCAGAGGCTTGGTCTCAGACATGGGTAGAGATGCCAAGCTCCCAGGCCTGCCATCTGCTCCCTCTGGGGCCTGTTGGGGGCTGTCAGGGAACGTGGCACGTGCCACTTTGGAGAAACAGGGCGTCAGGACTGGGCTTAAGTCGCACTCGGCCTTGACCCTGGCCCGAGAACCTTGGCGGGTCCCTGAGCGTGGTCATGGGCGAACCCTCTTGCGCCTCCGACCCTCTCTGCAGTCTTGGAGTCCGTTGAGGGCTCCAGAATGTCCTGTCCGCCCACCCACATCTCCCAAGTGTGCTTGGGCCTGGGACCCCTGCTCAGGGAGGGGCTTGCCACACACCAGGACTTTGCTGGGCTCCACTGCCAAGAAGGGTACGTTCCCACTTCCTTGTTCTCTTGTCAGCAGATGGGGTGGGGAGGGGTGACTGGCAGCCCCTTCCACCCGGTCTGCTCCGGATCGAACACGAAGTGTGCTGAGGAACAAAGGCGGCTGGGATGCCAGGCCGAGACGCGGTTCCCCGGAGGCTGAGGGGTCCTGGTGGGCGGTGCCAGGCAGGCACTGCTGACCAAGAAGCTTGGGCGTGGCCAGTCTCTTCCTGATCCCGCCACAGCGCTGCCTCCTGGGCAGGACCCTCCACTGGCCTGAGGCAGTGCCTGCCCCGTGCACATCCCGGCCCAGCCACAGCTCCCAGGTCAGGCCAAGCCCAGTCAGCAAGCAGCATGGTCCCCAGCAGGGTCCTGCAGGCCAGTGGCAGAGATGGTCTGGTGCCAGGTGTTTGCACCTGGGACACCCCCAAGAGCCAGCCTGCCAGCCCCTCCTGCTTCCTTGGGAGCCACCTTTGGCCTGGACAGTGACTGGCGGGACACCAGGTCACCCTGAGCGGGAGCGGGGTCTTGGGCAGCTGGGTCCTGGCCACGGCCCGTCTGCCCGGCAGGGTGTGCTCCCATGGGGGCTGAGGTTCCCGCCTGCTGGAGCGGCTGACCCTCCTGCTTTGTGTTCGCAAGGATGTGCAGCCCCAACAGTGCCTGTCGCGTGCCCGTGTTGAGCTCTCTCAGCCAGTGACATGCATGGCCGTGCACATGTGGTGTGTCCACAGAGGGCTGTGTGCCCGTGGTGACAAGAACACCAGCTGTCACCCAGAGCCGGCCACACTTGTGGACGCCGAGACCCGGGGGGCCGCAGGCGGGAGGAGTGGGCCGGCCCTGGGCACTGCGGGTGCCTGAATCGGCCTTTGTTCCACTGAATCGGCTGTTTGCTCAGGCGCTGAGCCCTCTCCACGGCCCGTGCCAGGGACATGGTGACGTTTCCAGACCTGGCAGAGGCTGGGCTGCCCGGGGGCCAGGGTCTCAGAGCTCCCAGGTGGGCACTGGAGGGCAGCTCTGCATGGATGATCTGATTCCCCCCTCGGAGGCCTCAGGTTGCGGGGGACTTCTGACGTCACCGTCCCTCAATCAAAAAGGGTCTCGGGCGCCATGGCCGCCTCCTTAGCCCGCCTCCCTTGGCTCCATGGCGGCTGTGCTTGACTGTGTCGGGGCCGCCCCTTGGACCCTCAGGCTGACTGGAGCCCAGAACGTTCCAGAGCGCATCCCAGGCTTGCCTGCCAGGACAGTGCAGAGGCCCGGACTTCTCTTTCCTCTGTTTCCTGGGCACCCTCTGGGGCCCCTAGGCCGCTGCGGCCCCACGTCTTGCACAGCTGCCCCGGCAGGGACTGGGCGACTCAGCACAGCCCTGGGCCTGAGGCCGCTCTAAGGAGCAAGGAGGCTGCCAGTGCCGTGGGTCCCTGCATGTCCTCCTCTCCAGGACCATGCAGTGTCTCCTCCTGCAGGAGTGGGATGTGGCCACAATCCCCGTGGGAGAGTCAGGGACCCCAGAAAGGTCAAGGGTCACTGTGGCTGCCGGCTGGGGTGGAGGGTGTGACCCCAGGCCAAGGTTCGGATGTGAAGATTCGGAGGGTCTCGGCGAGCCACACCTGCCCCTGGCAAACCCTGCTGAGGCCTGGGCATCTGCGTGGGGGTGAGAACAGTGACGGGGGAAGTGGGGTGACTGGCAGGAGCACTCATCTGCCTGGGGCACACCTCCCAGAATCCCCCCTGACACCCACCCTCCCGAAGGCCTGCCCCACTGTGGGGTCACAGGAGCGTCTGTTACCGGCGGAGATGCCGCAGTCACCTCACCACACGGCACCCATCGCAGCTCCCTGGATGCCTGTGGGAACTAGCACCTCTCCCTCAGGGGAACACGGAGACGAGAGCCCCTGTGGAGCCCGGCGGCTGCCTGCAGGCATCCTGGTCACAGCTCGCAGGGGGCAACCCCCGCAGGCCCAGGTCACCCCCAGGCAGGGCTTCCTGCAAACCAGGCTGCCAAAGCTTTGGGTGTGATGCGGACCCGAGGCCACACCTGGTTACTTTGCAGGCAGCGTTCTCCTCTGGGCGTGGGGGCATCTTGTCGGCCATGATGGCAGAGCGGCTTTCTCTGTGGAGACAGGGTCTCCCTGGGCTGTGTGGGTGCCCAGGTTCGCTTGGGTGGGGGAATGGGAAGGGCTGCACCCCTTTCAAGGAGGAGAGGACCCGCCTGGGACGAGGCCTGGGGTCCAGGAGGTCCAGCCAGAGGTGCCCCTCACTGTGGGCCTCTCCCCTGAGGACCTCAGGGCGGGGGAGGAGAGAGAGCCTCAGGCCGGTGGAGCCCAGCACTCCCCAGAGGGGGACAGAAGCCCTGGGAGTGTAACCAGGCTGGGCTGAGGGCAACTCTAGTCCTAACCCCCAGGAAAGGGAACGGGCCGAGGGGGGAGGCTCCGCTGGCTCCAGCCCCCTCCAGTCTCTGGCCTGGGGCCCCCACCCCCACACGAGCTTGTCCACAGGCCTCCTCTGTGAGGCTCGCTGTGCAAGAGCGCCATGCTCCCATGGAGCCACATGGCCGTGCACTCACACGGCAACACACCCACATGAAGAGGGCAGCTGTGTGGGATCTCCTTGGTGCTGCTCGCGGTGGGTGCTGCAGTGGACAGGGTCCACGATGGAGGTGGAGGAGGCAGAGGATGGGACATGTCCTGGGGCTGGAGGCACTGGGCACCGAGGGGCAGAGGCACATCCCATGGTCTCACCAGAATGCAGGACATGCCTCCAGAAAGGGGTGTAGGGAGCAGGGAGGGAGTGGGGTGTGGAGGGGACCGAGTGGCCTGGGAGTTCAAACAGCCTGGGGGAGCTGGGAGGTGAGGCCACACCTGTGAGCGGCCACCATCTTATGGGCAGGGCACGCCACACCAAGCCCCAGGGAGGGGGGCGACCACACAACAGCTGATGAATCCTAAAAACAACAGCAGCCTTGCCCTAGACACCCGTCCCAGTGACAGATTTGACCTAGTGACAGTCACCTGATCTTAGTGACAGACACATGATCCTAATGAGAGGTACCAGGTTTTAGTGACAGACATCTGTCCTAGTGACAGAGACCTACCTGGTCCTAGAGACAGACATCAGGTTCCAGTGACAGACACCTGGGCCTAGCGACAGAAACTGGGTCCCAATTACAGACACCTGGGCTGAGTGAGAGACCCCCGGTCCTCGTGCAAACATACACATGGGCCTAGTGACAGACACCCAGCCTAGTGATAGACACCGGGTCTTAGTGCAGACACATCATCCTACTGTCAGACACCTGGGCCTAGTGAGAGAGCTTGCCCTAGTGACAGTCACCTTGTTCTAGAGACAAAGACCTGGCCCCAGTGACAGACACGTTGTCCTAGTGACAGCCCTGTCTCTGCCTGCATGCACTTCTCCGACACCGGGTTTCCCGCCCTCCGGCTGGATTGTGCCCTGGGCTCATGTGTCCACTGTGGCTCTGGCCTGCGGCCTGTTCGGTGTCCCAGCAGGTTGTGCTTCAGGCGGTCGAGTTACAGGATGGTTTCCAGGGAGAGGCATTCTGGGTAGTGGTTGCAGTGGACTACCATGGGGCCTCCTCGGAGCGGGGACAGCCGGGGAGGGGCAGAAGCCCAGCTGTCTGAGATGCCACCACCTGGTGGGAGAGGGTCTCCAAAGCGGTCGAAGCACAGGGCCCGGGTGTTCGGTGCTACAGCCTGGGGTTGCAGGGCGCTTTGTTTCATGGCTGCCCTCCCGAGGCCTCCTCAGCTCTGGGCTGTAATTCCACCCTCTGCCCTGGTCCTGCCCTCTCCGAGCTGCCTTTGGAAATGCAAATTCAGTAACACAGTCTGTCCCCACACCTGGAGGAGCCGGCTGTCCTCCTGGCCCTCAGAGGAGGCTGGGGACCTGCTTGGGCCCATAGCTGTGCGAGCCTTGCCTGCACCTTTCAGGGCTCAGTGGGGTTTAGGGATGGGCATCTGTTGAGGGCAGGTGGGGTCAGGGCAGGCCATGGACAGGGCAGGGTGCATCTCTCCTGCAGGACTCACAGAGGCACAGGCCAATAAAGGGGGTGCGGTGCACACCTGAGAGTGCAGGACACACCTGGGAGGCAGGGTACACACCTGAGATTGAAGCTGCCCACACCTGGGAGTGCAGGAGCACACCTAGGAGGGCAGAGAACACACCTAGGGGTAGAGGGCATACACCTGGGGCTGCAGGATACACACCTGGGAGTGCAAGTGCACACATCTGGGGAGTAGAGAGTACACACCTGAGAGCGCAGGACACATACCTGGGAGTGCAGGTGCATACTTGAAGGTAAAGGGTCCACATCTGGGAGTGGAGGGCACACACCTGAAGATACACTTGGGAGTCCAAGACAGATACCTAGGTGCAGGAGCACAACTAGGAACACAACAGATGCACACCTGGGAATGGCAGACACACCCTGGGAGGGCAGAACGCACACCTGGGCTGCGCACTTGGGAACGGTGGGAGCACACCTGGAAATGGCGAGCACACACCTCAACTTGGTGCACCCATTCCAGGGGTCGGCCCTCTGTTGCTGGGTCTTTAGTTCTGGAGCCTCCTCTCCTGGGAGCTTCTTTCCCTGATCGAGACAGGACTGCCAGGCCAGACTCATGTCCCCCAGGAGCTTGGGGACAGGAATCAAAGGAGCCTTGGCCTGTGCCCGAGAACGGAGTGGGGCAGGGAGGGCACAGCAGCCTGGCATTGGGGCATGGAGCAGGGAGCAAGAGGTGCCAGCCATCACCATGGGGCATCTCCATGCCCCTTAGATTAAGCGTAGGATTCAGCACAGACTGAGTGAAGTGACCCAGGCCATAGGAGGAGAGGACAGGTGCTGACCTGGTCCAGTGGACCCACATGCCTCTCCCTCTGTTCTCGTGCTGTCTATGCGGCTCCACGCACTGCATCCTACAGAACTAACATCCTGGACATCTTTCCACGGCAGCGGCCGGGCCTAGCTCACTCTGGTATTTTTATCTAAAGCCCTTTTTTGAGATACACTCTTAAAAGCTAATTCACATTCAAGGTAAAATGAGAAAAGAACCTGGGAGGGCACGTAGGCGGGCTACGGGCCTGGTGCATGGGGGCTGCGTCTCCTGAGTGGCACCCAGATGGCCCACCCCACCAGCTGCCACTCCAGGGGCCTTGGCGTGTGCAGCCCGAGACTCCTGGGCCTGCCGGGAACCCATATCTCGCGTGAGCCTTCCACGCACAAGTCGGGCAGAGCCGGCTCCCGGATGTGTCTCTGGCCGCAGATGTCTGCCGGTTCTGCTCCTCACATTCCGTTTCCTGGGCGCGTCCCGGGCTTTCCTGTGCCCCACAACGCCCCGTGTTGATGCCTGTCCTTCCCAGACCCCTGTCCTCCCAGGCCCCTCAGCTCCAGGCCCTTCACTTGCCCCAGGTGGCGGCCACAGGTTCTCCTGTCCCCCTTGTTGGCCTCTGCGGGGAGGGGCTGTGTTTCTGCTCCGCTGTCTGCAGGCTTTCTTGTTCCCTGCCAGCCGTGGGCCTGCAGACAGCAGACAAACTCTCCTCAGAGTTTGAAGCCCAGCTCTGCTGTCCACCTGATGCTGCCGGGTCCAGGTGCCTTCTATTCTTACCTGCACAGCCCTCCACGGCAGTTCCCTGTGCACAGCCCACGTGGTGGGTGGAGGTACACCAGGTGGGACCTGCCATGGGCACATGTGGTGCCTTCCTTGGGCGGGGCTGCGGTGGGTGAGCGCCGCCAGGGATGCTCTCACGCTTGGCACCCCCTCTGCCCCGGTCTGTTCACATGCTGCCTCCTCTCCTGGTCCAAGGTGGCCCCCTGGCCCTGTTACCTGCCTCAGTTTCTCCTGTTGCACCTTGTCCTGCCTGAGAGTGTATCATTTGTTGACTTATTTCCTGAGTACCGACTGGAAAGCCCACTCTCAAGGGTGAAATGTTTCTCTCCACCGCCGCCACCACTCCCTCCCTGGATGGGCACTCTACCAGGAGGCTGACCCGTGAGGAGGCACGTGCTGGTGGGCTCAGGCATCGTGTGTGCTGAAGGTGCGCCCGTGGCATCTCTGCGGCCCCTTTTGGGCTTCCCTTGTCGCTCCCCTAATAGTGGGTCTGTTCCCTGTGCATCTCCAGAGCGGTCCACAGGGTCAGGTGCCTGTGGCCTCTGTGGGGACTCGGCCATGCCAGGAGTTGCCCGGGACTGAGTGGGGTTTCAAGGAGGGCTTTTCTCTTTGACGGAGTTGGATGCACCCAAAAGCAGATCTTCCTGTTCCCACTACCCGCTTTTGCTTCTAGAAATTTCTTTGCTGCTTCTCCTTGTTTGGTGTCCGAGTGCTGAAGGGAGGCCCGTGATAAGCTCATGACCCGGCCTGCGAGAAGCTCCTATTTCAGACAAAGAAATGGTGTCAGCGATAAACTGGAAACAGTTCCCGGCTCAACACCCGGCCTGGCCTTTCTACCTGTGCCACGCTGTCCCCACACGACCCTGTCCCCGTGATCCTGCCCCGTGTGATCCTGTCTTGGTGATCCTGTCCCTGTGTGATCCTGTCCCCATGATCCTGACCCCATGTGAGCTTGTCCCTGCACAGTCCCATCCCCATGCCCTCCACCGGGTTGGCATCTGTACAGCCAGTGCCCTGTGGGATGCCGGGAGGCCTTGGTCTCCATGTTGAGGCCAGATGCCACTGATGCTTCAGACACAGCCTCCTGCTCTTTGATCCTGAGCCCGGCCACCACGGCTGCCCTCTATGTGGGATGTCCTGGGGCCTTGGGAGCAGCCTCCCCATGGGATCACCACACTTTTCTCGGCAGCAGTGGTGCTTTCTGTGACTTCTGGGAGATGGGGAACGGCAGGGGCGCCATCGTCTGATGGCTTCAGCCCAGTGTGCTCCACGGAATTCTCTGGCTGTTGTGGGGATTTACGGGGTCTGGAATTCCACTGGGGTCACACCCAAGACCCCGTGATGGCAAGTCCCAATGGCAGGACCACATTGGCGGGGCCCCACTGCAGGGCCCTGATGCAGGACCATGCTTTGGCCTCGACTTGTTCAGAGACTACAGATTTGAGGGCCTAGTGAATTTCAGCGTCATGACAAGAGCCTGGGTCTCTGGGTTGAGGGTCTCCTCCTCAGTCACACCTCTATCCAGCTCTTGGCGCCCGGCTCTCAGTGTCACACTGATGGTCGCTCCTGGAGAAGTAGTTGCAACCACTAGTCAAGGCCACACTCTGGGTCACCTCTGAGCGGCCTAGCCGGGGTCTTGGCAGAGCTGACCCTGGCCACTCCACCTGCCTATTCCACTGGTGCCATGAGGCCTGTGCCCCAGAGCCTGCCTAGGCAGCCACCCCCTCAACCCCGTGGCCTGCACTCCTGCCAGGGTTGGCACCTCGAAGAGTCCAGAGCGTGGCTGTTCTCCCACCTGAGGTCCCAGCCATGGCCTGCATATGTGGCCTCTCCCCCAGGCCCGGACCCCAGCATACCCTCGGCTCTGGGGCGGCTCCTCCTGGAATGTCCTGGAGTCCCTGTTCCCTCCCCAGCACAGCTGCGACCTGGGATGAGAGGCTCTGCTCGGGGTGGGGTCCCTGTGCTCCCCACATGCAGCTTAGTCCTGGGGTCAGAGCCTGTCCAGGGGTGGGGGTAGCGCTGCCTGGCTGCCCTGGACCATCCCAAGGAGGGCCTCCTCTCTGGGGCCTTAGAAAGGCAGCATCCCAGGGTGGTTTCAGAGCTGTGGGTGTCCCCAGGGAGGGGCAGTGGAACTGGCGGTGGAGCCCAGGGGACAGGGTGTGTGCTGCCAGGTCAGACCCTTGGGCCTCCTTGGCCGGGGCTCCACCCTAGGCACTCCTCTGCTGATGGCACCAACTGGCGAGGGAGGGGTCTTTGACCCCAACTCGGCAGCCTCTTGTGGCTCTGCTGTGTCCAGGGTAGTTGGTGAGGGGCCCCCGACATCCCACCCGTATGGGCGCTGCCACACCTCGGGCTGCCACGGTGCCACAAGGGGCCGGCTGCGTGATGTCTTTCTTCTCTCCCTCCTCCAGCGCCATGGCCGACAGCAGGGCCAAACCTGCCAAAGCCTCCAACAGGACACCCCCCAAGTCCCCGGGGGACCCCGCCCGAGACCGGGCGGCCAAGCGACTGTCACTGGAGTCGGAAGGTGCCAGCGAGGGTGCGGCCGCGACCCCGGAGCTCAGCGCCCTGGAGGAGGCCTTCCGGCGCTTTGCCGTGCACGGGGACACACGGGCCACTGGGAAGGAGATGCACGGCAAGAACTGGTCCAAGCTGTGCAAGGACTGCCAGGTGATCGACGGCCGAAACGTGACAGTCACCGATGTGGATATCGTCTTCAGCAAGATCAAGTGAGTGCGGGCACCAGGCGGGCATGGCAGGCCGGGACCCTGGGGGTCTGCGGCTCAGAGTCTGTGGGGCCGAGTCGCGTGGCTGTGCCCCAAGACCCCTGCCCTTCTCGGAAACACCAGGATCGGGCGTGGAACCCAGTGTGTCGGGGCTCCTGGATGTCCTGAGCCGCAGCCCCCGTCCGGCTCCCCTGGCCTGGTCGCTCAGGGCCGCGCATCGGAAGTGGCTTGGGACGGGCTGCTGGCCTTGAGGGTGCTGGCCCCCATATCAGCGTCCCACTGCCGGGCATCGCTGGCCTCCCCATGCATGGGAAGGACCCCGCCAGAGTCTGGAGGGGCAGGTGGCCCAGGAGGGCAGCCCTGACCCGCGTGGCCTGGTGGGGCTTGGGTTGGCCGTTGGCAGCCCCGCCCGGGATTTCCACATGCAGAAGCAGCTCACTGGCAGGACCCAGGCATGAGGAGGAGCCAATGCCTGTGGCCCTGGTGCTCACTGCCTGTGCCCACGGCTCTGAGTGTATGTGCTGATGTGGCATGTATGTGCATGGCCATGCTCCTGTGTCACATGTATGCGTGTGTTCTCACTGCACACTGAGACATCCCCACACACCCGTTACATACTTGAGCGTCCCTGAGGCTTGAGGACGGTCTCCCGCCACTGCACCCTGTGGCCACAACTGAGAAAGCAGCCCGAGCCCATCCAGTGTGGCCGGAACCTGGTGTGTAAGTGGCTTTAAGGCAGCTCATCTCTGCCACATCCATGCGTGGCTGGTGTGACGAGTCCGGTCGTATGTCACCATGACTGTGTGTCGCTTTCATCTGAAGCCTCTCCCTCCCGCTCCGTGGCCTTGGCTCCTGGGGCTGGGCCTGGTAGGCACCCTGTCCCACCCGCACTGCTGTCCGTCTGCCGGTGGCGCCTACCCTGGCACACATGGTCTTCACAGCCATGCCTCCTGTCCCCCTGTGCCCTCCGGGGCCCGGCCCAGGCTAAGGGGCAGCTGTCACCCTGGTTGCCACGGAGCTGCGGCAGCCAGCTCTCCTCAGGAGACCCCTCCCTGGGGATGCTGCTGGTCTCCGGCCAGGCAGGGCCACAGGCAGCCCGCTGGCAGAGTGGAAGTGGCGCCCCACACGCTTCTCAGGGGCCCAGGTAATGACTGGTGGCGGGCGCTGGCGGCGCAGTCTTTCCCTTGCACCCCGCAGTGGGAGGTGGAGCCTGGCGGGCTGCAAATACTGGATGCCAGAGGTCCTGCTCCCGCTGGAGGCCAGGCTGAAGGGGGACTGGGGAGGCTGGGCGGGGCGTCGGCCCAGACAGGGCTCCCCCGACCTCACATGGCCAGGATCCCTACGGCCCGGTGGGCTTGTGTGCCTGCCCATCCTGGGGTGGACGTCGACCTCCCCCGGCCCGTGGGCTCCAGGCTCTCAGCAGAGGGCAGGGGGACCTCCAGCACCGCTTCCCTTGGTCCGCCTCGAGTCATTGCAGCACGTCTCACCCCGCCCGTTGGGACCTGGCCCACCCCGCCCACCTCCTCTGTGACTTCCCAGCCTCGGTTTCCTCACAGGGCTTGGCAGCACTTGCTGGGCGTGGGATCCCTGGACCTTGTGCTTGGCCCTTGGCGGACCCCGCCCCTCCCTGGCCCCAGCCAGCTGGGCTCCCAACACAGCGTTCCTGCTCAGATGCTGGGCGGGCGCTCGTGGCAGGGGCCATGCGGTGTGGCTCGAGGCCCAGCCCAGGCAGCCACAGGCAGGCCTGGGTGACTAAGGGATAATGGCGATCAGCCAGCCATGGGCAGGGGCACTGACCTGGGCTCTGTCCAGATGACTGGGGCCCAGAGACCATCCTTGTCCTGGGCCCAGTGCTCTCCCTGCCGAGGGGACACGTTCCAGGCACGGCAACCCCGAGGGGGAATGGGGGCAGCTCTATTTATCACATGTGGCCGTAGGTGGTGCAGACACGCCCACAAGTTCAGAGGTGGGGGAGGGGGTGTGGCATGGTGGGCTCCTTCCCCCATGTCCTCCTGCGTCCTTGCAGGGGTGGCCCAGCCCCTCTGCCCACCCTAACCTGCTCATCCAAGCCCTGGGCGACTCCTTGGCCAGCCATGGTGGGCGGGCGTTCCTACAGCGAGGCCCACGTGGCCACTCTGTCTCGCTCTCTGGGCCCCCTCCATGCCTCCCATGCATCCAGGACACACAGGGGCAGACCCAGGCAGAGGGCCCTGAGCCCTGTGCCCTCCATGAAGCTTCTAGAAGGGTTGGGTGGAGGCGGACAGTGGTCTGTCCGGGACTCTCCGCCTCCAGGGCATGCCCTGCGCTCCAGCCTTAGTGCTAGTCCAGACGTGCCATGTGCAGTGTTGCATGGCATTACACCAAGCACGCACAGGCACGCACATGCCGGCACATGCCGGCACATGCATGTCGAGCTTGCCCTGCTGGCAGCTGGGGTTCCTTTGTAGGGTGGCACCCATGCCCAGTCCAGGGACATGTGGGGGGACTGGCACCACCAGGGAACCCCCTCTGTCCTGACCCTGCTCCCAGAGGTGGACCTGGAGCTGCTCAGACCCTGGGGCTGAGGCCCAACCTGGCTCAGGCACGGGGTTGCAGCCCACCGCGGCGGGTGTGGCCTCGGCTGGCTGTGGGTTCCAGGTTGGGGGAGTGGGCAGCTGCAGCCCAAGCCCAGAGAGGGGCCAAGGCAAGATGCAGCTCCACTTGGCCTGGGGGCTTGCCGGGCCCGTGGTGGGTGCTGTGGGAGGGCGGGTGTCCTGCCGGGCAGCAGCTGTGTGGTGGGGCCCAGAGCCTGGCCAGAGGGAAGGCCACGGGATTCTGGCCTCCTGTCCTCAGGCAGGGGGGACCCTCATGGCCCTGGGCCTCACCGAGGGCTGCCGCTCCTCCACCCGGACTGCCCTGCCTTCCTGGAGTCTGGACACCCCTTGCGTGCCCTGTGACCTGTGTCCCAACCAGGAGGTTCCTGTCCTGGGGGAGGGTCTTCTGACCTCCACGATGTGCAGGAGCAAGGAACTCACACTCATGTCCTTGTCCCAGGGAGGGATGGTGACCCCAGCAGGGGGTGATGGTGACCCCAGGCAGGGCCTGGGGTCATGCAGGAAAACTGGAGCGGGGGGACGGGGACCTGAGGATTTCCCTTAGACTTCCAGGAGCTGCAGGCCTGGGAAGGCACCGGGTGCTGGACTCAGCCTGTAGGGAAGGGCCGCCACGTCCCCGGACTGAAGGTGCTGCTGGCCCCCGGCAGGGCTTGTTGAAGAAAAGCATGACTATTTCTGTTTGGGGGCAGGTTGCCACGGCTGCGCAGGCATGGCGCCAGCTGGGGTATCTGTGGCCTCTGTTTGGTGCCTGTTGTCATGGCAGTGCTTGTTTGTTTTGATGTTACTATGTGTTAAATCTTAAACAAATTTCTGGCCGCGATATGCCAGGGCTGGGCTGGGGCTGCTGTTAACCAGACAGAGGCCACAGGTTAAAATGTTCGCTGGAGATGGTGGTGCAGAGGGCCAGGGCGGGAGGGGATGCCTGGGCCCTGGGGCTGTGGGCAGCACATATGTGTACCTGTGTGTAGATGGGGCCATGGACAGCATACGTGGGCCTGTGTGGGGACAGGGCTGTGGACAGCATGTGTGCACCTGTGTGGGAATGAAGCAGTGGACAGTGTGTGCACCTCTGTGGGAACGGGATCTGTGGGCGCCACAGGGACCCTGGTCAGGCTGTAACTGCCTGTCCCTCCGGACTAGACACTGGCTCCAAGCGAGGGTCCTCAGACCTCACTCCCTGGGCCTCTGGGGGTCCGTCCTGCCCAGGTGGGGAGGCCCAGTTGATGGGGCAGAGGAAGGAGGGCCGGGGTCAGGGTTCCCGCAGGTGTCGAGCGCTCTTGAGCCAACCACTGATGTTTCTTGAAACCCTCTGCAGGCAGCAGGCTGGCTGGGCTTGCAGCACCAGGAGCCAGGGGCCAAACTGCCAGCTGGACTAGGGCCTGCAGTGCCCAGGAGAGCAGGGCCCCAGGGCCCAGGACTGGCTGGGGCCACCTGGTTCTCAGCTGGCAGGACTCGACAGGAGCATCCTGGGTCTGCCCAGTTCCTGACCTGGAAGACGCTCCAGGGCCGTGGCCACCCCATCTGCCTTCCGGGAGCAGGTTGGGGCCGGAGAGAACCCGGGACAGAGTGCTTGGGGACGGCCTCGGAGAACAGGTGGGGTCCGCAGAGCTCCCTCCGTGGTGAAGAGCGGTGACTTCTTCCCCGAGCTCCCACCTGAAGGTCAAGGGTCACAGTGGCCTTACTCCCCAACCGTGGTCCCCCAGGCCCTGCTTCCTAAGCCCGGGGAAGGGTTGGGCACACCCTGCACTGACCTCCCTACCCCCCCACCAGCCCTGCCCCTCGTGCCTGCAGGGCTGTGAGGACAGAGTGGGTGGGCCCAAGGGACACCAAGTGCCATGGCCAGGGGGCCGAACCCCGCGGGGGGCCTCTAGTGGCCGTCGCCGGCAGTGCAGGGCAACCACAGCTTCTGGGAGTGGAGAGCTGGGTTCTGGTGGGTGCGTCTGTGGCCGAGGGTCAGTGGCCTGGCGGCCTCGAGTCCTGGAAGCCAAGGCCTGCCGGGCCCACGAGTGTGCAGCAGGGCCAGGGTCAGCAGTTCCCTGTCACGTGGGTTCGACCTCAGCACGTGGGCTGCCCGTGAGCCTGGCCAGACAGAGTGATTGCAGGTGTGTCTGCCCCTGTGTGGGGTGGACGGAGGTGGATCAGCCCTGGCAGCCACTGGAGAAGGTCGACCCCCATCTGCCCAGGGTCCCTCTGGGCCCCAAGCCCAAGTCCTACCAAGGGCCACGTCCTCCCTGTGATGGCCACAGGGAGGCGGTGACCACACGCCCCTTACTCTGCACCCGGCAAACAGGAAAAGGCACAAGGAACGCCACATTAGGAGGAACTCAAAGGATGGGCGTTCTTCCCACTTGGGTGACACCTGAGTGCTGGGGACCACGGATGTTCCCTCAAGCAGGCTGGGCCAGCAGCGGCCAGGTCTCTGACACGTGAGTGCCGTGCGGGCTTCGTGGTGGGTGAGCCTGGGTCATGGGCTCGGCTCCTGGCTGCCCTGGGCCCATGTCCACCCACCCACTGAGCTCACAGGGCCTTAGGAAGGGGCTCGGGTCTCCTGAGATGAGGGGCCCTCCCAGCTGGTGGGATGTCCCCCTGCCGGCCGAGGCTTCCCAGCTTGGGTGAGTGGCGCTGCCTGTGAGGACAGACACCTGGGGGACCTGCAGGGAGCAGGCAGCCGACCAGACCCCAGCATCCTAGGGGCTTGGGGACCCCAGGAAGGAGTGAGTGGCCAGTGTCTGTGAGGAGTGGCCAGGACGGCTGAGCTGTCCTTGAGCACAGTGGGACAGGTCACCAGGTGGCCAGAGGCTCTGCGAAGCCTGGCTACTCTATGGCCTGGTGGAGACACGCAGTAGCCAGTGGGATCCCCTGCCATGCTCGCCAGACGGGGCTCCCTGAGGCACATCCCTACCAGGCAGGGGTTCTCTGTAGCCCCCCCACCAGAAACCCAGCCGGGGGTCCCTCCTGGCCCATCAGGTCTCAGCCCAGGGGTTGATGGGAGGATCCCCAGGTTGGTGCGGGCAAGCCACAGTCTCTCGCTGTCTGACTCAACAGCAGGGTGGGGGGCTGTTGACCCTTGGATCTCCCACTACCCCAGCTCTTTCGATCCCCTGAGCCAGTGTCCAGCCCAGGCCCTCCTTGGTACAGAGAGGTGCTGGGCAGAGGGCGGGCCTCCCATGAGCCCAGAACTAGGCCGCAGGGTGTGGGCCCTGGAGGTACAGGCCCCTGTTCTGGGAGGCTGTGCTGGCCCCAGCCCCGCTCTGATCACCCCAGTGTCCCTGGGAGCTGAGTGGGGCTGCAGCGCCAGGAAGTAGGCCTGGGCTCCAGGCGCTGTGTGTGGGCAGTGGCATGCCCTGCGGGCTCGGGGAAGGACCACGGTCATCTGAATGGGGCGCTGGGGGCCGAGTGGTTGGGAGAGCTCCTGGGACCAGGTGTCAGTGAAGCACCAGCACGGTCATCAGGAACTCGCCCTCTCCCCGGATCACCGTGCAACCCTTGGGGACACGGCAGGCGCCGGCGTCTTCTCCTCTGAATGTGGCCTCTGATAGGGGAACCCCCTCAGCCATGACCCCCCCCGGGCCAAGTGACTCACGCTGGTGGTGCCTGGCGCCGCCGCCACCCAGAGAGGGTTGCGTGCTCCTGCACTGGTCACGGCTGGCCTGGCGTCTGCGTGTCAGCCCGGGCCGGGCTGTGAATAGGAGACAGGCGGGCCTTTGACAGCCCAGAACAGAGTCCACTCAGGGAGCAAAGGGTGGCCGGACGCTGTCCACTCCAGGCACTGCTGGAATGTAGGGCTCAGCCGCCCATGCTGACTGAGCGCACCCAGTGTCACAGGGCACAGTGGGGATGTCAAGCTGCGAGCATCAAGGGAGTGACACCCCAGTATGCATCCCCGAGTCTCCAGTCCCTTCTGGAGACGCTATGGAGTAACTGTGCCCTAGGATAGATGGTTGAGGATGTGCTACAATGGCTGTCCTGGGCCGTCCAGGCCAACTCGGGTGCTGGCTCCTGCCTCCCCTGCAGGCCTGGCCTGAGGCCCCCGCTCCTCCCCCTGGGGCCGGGAGGTGGGAGGTCTTTGCAGAGAACCGTCTCCTCCAGCTCAGCTGTCTTCTGCCGGCAGGGTGTGGGTCCCCTGGACTCGTGCGCGGTGTGTGGGGACCCTCCAGCTGCAGCCTCGGCATCCAGGGACCGTGTGTCTGGCTCCGCCGTGCCGTGGTGTGTGTCCATCCTTGTGTGGCTGCAGTGTGTGGTTTCCGGAAGTGGGTGGCTGAGCCGGGCAGTAGCAAAGGTTCCCTCAGGGTGCCGGTGAGCCTGGACTACCATTCCCTGGTGGAGGGACCCACGCGTGGGAGTGTGGGGCCCTGCCAGCTGTGCGTGAGTGCTCCCGCCCGAACCCCAGCTGGCAGTGCTGCCCTCCGTGGCATTCACGCACGTAGACGTTCCCAGAGCGGTTTCACTGTCCGGCCCTCGTGTGCCTGTCTGCCACTCGTGACCTTCATGTGAGGTCTGAGGCCAGTGGTCTTCCTTCCTGTTGCATCTCAGGAGCTCTCTCTTCCAGCGACAACGTCCTGGCTCGGGTGTGCTGGCAATGCCTCCTCCCATCTGCTTGTTCTGCGTTCTCTCCACCGTGTCTTTTGAAGAGCATGGTTTTCATGTTTTTGGGGATGCCCACTCATTCCTTCTTTCACAGTGGACCATGTTTTGGGGTCATTTGAGAGAGCTTTGCCTACCCAAGGTCACAAAGACTGCCTTGGTGTCCCACACGTGTGTCCCAGGTTTCGTCATGGGGACTGGGGTCCGCTTGAGCCACTTTGCATGTGGAGTGCAAGGCACAATCATTCCTGGAGCAGGTGGGCTCAGTCCTTGCTTTTCAAGTTGCTTTGTCCCTTCCGGATCCCCTGCTCACGCTTTTCCCAGAAATTCTTGCTGGGTTCAGGGGTCAGTTATCGCCTGAGTCTTGGGTGCTGTGGACCCTGTGCTGGAAGGGCCCTTATGTGCTGGGCCCGCGAGGGTTGCTATCCTCCCGGGGGGCCTGCAGTGGTGCTGGTGGGACTTATCACGTGATCTCATTTCCACATCGAGATGAATTGAGATAGACTGATCAAAATAGAAAGCTGTTTTTAAATTAAAATGACATGCACAGTGCCTGAGTCAGGGCAGGGGTACAGGGTCCCAGGATCGCAACCCCCTCTTGGTCTTGTCCCTCTGTGACCGTGACCCTATGCCTCCCCATGACCCTGACATGCCCCTGGGCCCCACCCTGAGCTGACTGGGTGGGCTTTGGTTGCCTTGGGAGGGCGAGGGGGCCCTCTCCCTCATGTCCCCGAGGGGTGCCGATGGCTGGGCTGTGAGGACCCCAGCTGTTCACGAGGCGTGCTTCCTCCAGGCTTCCGCAAGGCAGCTTGCCGTGATGCTGATGTCCCGCGATGTCACTGCGGGTGACGCCAGGTGGCTCGGCGTGTGTCTTGCACCTTGCTCAGAACCTGAACGCTTGTCCCCACAGAGGGAAGTCCTGTCGGACCATCACCTTTGAGCAGTTCAAGGAGGCACTGGAGGAGCTCGCCAAGAAGCGGTTCAAGGACAAGAGTGACGAGGAGGCCATCCGCGAGGTGCACCGGCTCATCGAGGGCAAGGCCCCGATCATCTCAGGGGTGACGGTGAGTGGGGGCAGGGGCGGGGGTGAGGGCCATGGCCT
>NW_007247775.1:24541-36174 GCF_000164805.1 Carlito syrichta | reverse complement strand
AGAGCCTAGGAGGAAGGGGCATGGCCTGGTGGGGTGTGGCCAGGAGGAGGCTGAGCCTGGTGGGCGCGGCCTGGGGGGCCAGGCTAGGGCAGGGCAGGCAGTCCTGACAGACGCCCTCAGGGTGCAGGCTATGGGGTCCCCGCAGAGGACAACCTCATGAAGACGGGGCTGACTTGGACAGCTGTCAGGGTTGTGATGCCTGTCAGGCTGGGGCTGCCCCAGGATCCTGGCCCACCCGCTCCTCGAGGCGACCTGCCCAGGACGGGCACAACTCACCTGCCTCCCCCCTCCTCTTGCAGAAAGCCATCTCGTCACCCACTGTGTCACGGCTTACCGACACGACCAAGTTCACGGGCTCCCACAAGGAGCGCTTTGACCCCTCAGGCAAGGGCAAGGGAAAGGCTGGCCGTGTGGACCTGGTGGACGATTCGGGCTATGTGCCTGGCTACAAGCACGCGGGCACCTACGACCAGAAGGTGCAGGGCGGCAAGTAGCCCCCACGCGTGCCCGCCTGCCCGTGCAGGCGTCTGGGCCCGGACTCCTTCCCTCACACTTCATTACATTCCTGTGCGGCTCGGGCAGATCTCACGGCACCTGGGCCTCCCTCCTGCCCGCCTCCCGCCAGGTGCCCCGCGCCCCTCTCAGACCCTGGTTAGGCCCGACTCACCAACCCTTCCTAACACACCTGCCTCGCCCAGTAGGGAAGAGGATGGCCGGTCCATGGGGTCTCCACCTTGCACACACTGGCCACATGGTTTGCAGGCGAAAGGGGAGTTTTTAAGGAGCTTGCCATTGTGGGGACGCGGAGGACAGGGCCTATCGGAGGCTGCGCTGGCCCCCTGACCGGCAGACGCCTTGCAGGAGCCTCAGCGGGTAACAGACGCTAACGAACTAACCAACAGCACCAATAAAACGGTGTTCACTCCAAACGGGACTGTGGCAGTGTCTGTGGGGCCCTGTGCCCGTCCTGCACGCAGTGGACACCACAGGCCCCCATGCTCTTCTGGCTGAGGGCAGGACCGAGGCCACTTGGTGGCCATGTGGGCGCTGGCACCCCGCAGGTGTGGGGAGGCAGGTCACACAGGCACGTGCTTGTGCGCACACATGTACACAATGTGCACATGTGCACGCACATGCCTACAGGTCAGCTTTGTGCGACAGGCAGTCCCAGTGAAAGGAAGGCTGAGGGGGCAACGGGCAGCTTCCCGGTTGACCAGTGGAGTGACCTGGTGTGAGATGGGACATTGGCTTGGCAAACGCGCGTCTGATCTCAGAGCTGATTGGGAAGATTCAGAACACCCTGCCCAGTGTCGCCCGGCAGGAGTGGTGAGATGCCAAGACCCTGCTGCCTCACGCCTGTGACAGGCCCGGCCCCTGTTGCCTGGCCTGCCTCTACACTGCTCACGAGTCTCCACTGCACCCACAGTTTCTCCAGCCCCTCTGGATAGTCTCCCAACCTCCCCAGCGTGTGGAGAGCAGGACACCAAACACAGACCCAGGAATACCCTGGGCCCGTGGCATGTGTGGGACTCTGCCTCTCCAGGGCGTCCGCACAGGGCCTGCCCAGGCCTTGCCCAGGCCTTGCCCGCCATGCCGCACAAGTCTGCACCATCCCTGGGAGGCCCATTGGTGTGGCCACTTCTGCCACGATGGCCTGACTGTCCCTCGAGTGTGACCTGCTGGGCTGTGCGGCTCTGGAGAGGGTTCTGGGAAGAGCCCACAGAAGCCTCAGGGATGTGCTCCTCAGAGCCTGTGTGTCCTTGGCTACTGTCTGAATCTGTCCAGGTGGGTATGAGGCCCTCTGGCAGCACTGTGGCACAGACACACCACCTGCCCCCAAGTCCAGAGAGCACCCTGCTTGTGGCCACAGCCTGAAGGTTGCCCCCGGCTGACACAGTGCTATAGGGTTGGGGCCTCCCCAGGTCCCTCGACAGGGACCCCTCGCCGGAGGACGGAGTGGCCTCAGGAAGCACATGGTACCTGGCACTGAAGACCAAGGAATCATAGTTCTCAGCTTCACCACTGCCTCTGGAGCCACCTTGCCAGGCTGGGGAGAGGAGGAGCACCCAAGTCTGGCTCCGAGCCCCCCACCAGCCGGGCTGGACCATGTGTGACACCAAGGGGCAGAAGTCACATGTGGGAATGCTTGCAAACAGCCTCAACCAGCAAAGTGCTTGATCATCTGATCACGCCCTGAAGGTCCCTGTGCTCAAATGCCAACGGCTTACACTGCAGTCACTACGCAGCACTCGAGGCCCGGAGGTGCCCAGGCGCCCCACCCCCTCTCAGGCCTCTCCCATCACAGGCATCCCGGGTCCCAGTGCGGCTCCGCCCGGGCTGGCCATCTCTTGGTCTGAGGCTTTGCTTTCCTTTTCTTCTGCCCATGAGCAACCTGGTCCCCTGTGTGATGACCACGGCCAAGTCACACAGAGCAGATGTGGTTCCAGCAGGACCTCGGTGCTAGAGCCAAGGGCACCTGGTGAAGGCAGACGGATGGGCCAGGGGCTGTCCAAGGGGTTCCCACACCGCACAGCAGGAACGAATGCCGAGTCTGTGGGGACACAGGATGCGGAAGAGAGGGACCGGCACACCAGGACACTGCCACCTGTTCAGAGGGTCGTCCTTGGGCAAGAATGGCCTCCAAAGAAGACACAAACTACATCTGGGCTGTCTGCCCTAGGACACACCAGAAACGGGATCTAAGCAAAGAAACTCAAGTCCCATCCTCAGGGGCCTACCGCACCTCACAGGAAGGAGGCTCATGTCCTAGCGGGTCACCTTGCTCACATGGTCAGCATGCTTCTTGCCAGTGCCCTCCCGAGCACAGGGTAGAGCAGCCAGCAGCATGTCCTTGGTCCTGCCATCTCAGGCCTGGAGGTGAGCTCCTGGACACGGGATGCACTTCGCTGCTGAGGGGCGCATCGGGCACATTCCTGGTCACCCCAACATGTCCTGCCTGGGATGCCCGCGACGGCTGAGGCCCGAGAAGGGGTGGGGCACCTGGGATCCTCCGGGCCTCAAGTCCTGAGTAGTCTCTGGGTTTTGTGAGTGAACTCATGTGCACGTGGTCATGGCCATGGTGGCCCTGGGAGGCCCCATAGCCCAGAATCCCCATCCACATGCTCTCAGGGGTGGCACCTGGCACACAGCACCAGGAGTGGAGTTGATGGTCTTCACCATGTCCTCCCCCATGGGTCCCAAGGCTTCCTCGGAAACACGTGAGCCGAAACAGCATCCCTTAGGCCTTCCAAGTGTAGTTTTGAAAACACCTCCCTCCCCACCCTGTGCCACCCAGCAAGGGCGGGGGCAGTAAATTCAGTCATGGGGACGTGGTAGGTACCATTCTGTCCATGTGAATTGTCTGGTGAATTTGTCATAGCATCTCTGTGCAATCCTTGAACACAGGACATTTGCTTGGACCCCAAACCACTGCACAAAACAGACCATGCATTTTCCTCATCGGTTTCTGGATATTGTGAACACATAGACAGGTGTCGTTCTTTTGCATGTTCTTATGCAACAAAATTTGCTTCTACTAACCATGGTTAACTAGAAATTAAATGTCTATCTGTGAAAAAAAGAAACTGCACAACATGCAACCCAGGAGACTGGGACAGGATCTGTCAGGGGCAACTCGGGATGAGGACAGGTTCTGTCAGGTGGACACCAGGAGACGGGGACAGGTTCTGTCAGGTGGACACTGGTTGACGGGAACAGGTTCTGCCAGGGGACACCAGGAGACAGGGACAGGTTCTGGCTGGAAGATACCAGGTGATGGGGACAGGTTCAGTCAGGGGAACACCGGTTGACGGGGACAGGTTCTTTCAGGTGGACACTGGTTGATGGGGACAGGTTCTGCCAGGGGACACCAGGAGACAGGGACAGGTTCAGTCAGGGGGACACCGGTTGATGGGGACAGGTTCTGTCAGGTGGACACTGGTTGACGGGGACAGGTTCTGCCAGGGGACACCAGGAGACAGGGACAGGTTCTGGCTGGAAGACACCAGGAGATGGGGGCAGGTCCTGTCGGGGACACCAGGAGATGGGGCAGGTCTTGTCAGGTGGACACTGGTTGGCAGTGGCGGGTCCTGTCCAGCGGACGCTGGTTGATGGGGCGGGTCCTGTCAGGCGAACACCAGTTGGCAGGGATGGGTCCTGTCAGGGGGACATCGGTTGACGGGGGCAGGTCCCATCAGGGGGACACCAGGAGACGGGGGCAGGTCCTGTGTTGAAGACACCAGGTGATGGGGACAGATTCTGTCAGGTGGACACCAGGAGATGGGGACAGGTTTTGTGAGGGGACATGACGAGACAGGGACAGGTTCTTCAGAGGGACACCAGTTGATGGGGACAGTTTCTGTCAGGTAGACACTAGGAGATGGGAACAGGTTCTGTCAGGTAGACACCAGGAGATGGGGACAGTTTTTGTCAGGGGACACGATGAGACAGGGACAGGTTCTGTCCAGAGAATACCAGGAGACAGGGACAGTTCTGAAAGGGGACAGTGCCGATGGTGTCTGAGCATCAGGGAGGCAAAGGATAGAAGGAGAGTGTTTGGGAAACTGATCATACCTGAATGCTTATTTATTTCTATTTAATGCTATTGGACCTGCCGCTAGGTAGTGGTCATACAGTTAGCTCTGCCAAGTCCCAGATCAAATTATATGTTTAAAATATCAGAGCAAAATATATATATTTATACTGGAGTATTTTTTCACCTTTAATATCCTCAGTTTTTATTTTGGCGTAGATGAAACTAGTGCAGCTGCCTTGCATTGGCCAGAGGATTCCACATGCATTGTGTCCTGAGGTGTCCGCCTCCATAGCCTGTGGTGGCAGCCCCAGACAGGCCATGGGCAGTCGCATGCTACACCTTGCCCACCTGGGCTGACGCTGTGCCTGTGTTTGTGAGTGAGGTCCCCAGCATGAGCCCTGGGTGTTGGCAGGCCATGCATAGCTGCTCCTGCACTGCAGCCAGAGAGGGAGGGGTCGAGACAGAGATGCCTGGCCCTGGACGCCCATGTCCCTTAATGGGGACAGCGCACCGCACATCCCACTCATTCCCTCCTGAAGGCAATTGTGTTGAGCTGGCCACTCTCCATCCTGCCACACAGGCCACATGGGGACAGCCCAGGCTGAAGTTATCCATAGGCTAGAATGTCCTTCAGACACGAACCTGAGGGACTTCCTCCTGTCACTCCTGAGTACTTGGCGAACTGCATGGTTCAGGGGCATGGCCTTTGTGGCACATGATGGGAGTCGTGAGGGCCCCTTTGTGATGCTTTAGTTAACTCTCTCTCTCTCTAGACTGCTCAAAAAACTAACCCAAGCCAAACAACAAAAGGAACCTGCACAACTCAGAGAAACTTGAAAGGGATAATATGTATTACTAGTTTGTACTAAGCTTTTTTCAAGAAAGGGAAACAATTTATATATATATATGTGAATATATTTTTACACTGTTTTATTAACGTTAGGGATACCAAGCTTATCACTTTATCGGTGTGATGGGCAATGTCCACGTCTTGGGTGTTTCGACTCAGAAAGGCAACTGCTGACGTGTAAGCCACACTCACCAGGAACGTCTGTGGGCCCGGGCGCCCTGCCGCTCCTCCTGCAGTGTGAGGCACGGTGTCACCTGCTAGACCTGCCGTCGGGGGCCGGCTTACAAACCTAGTGAAGCAGCTCATAGGTCTGTGTGCATGTTGTTCCCAGTGTTGCTGTTGTTAACATTGTGTGTCAAATTGGTAAAGTGATGAATAAAGGTGTTAAAACGTGAACTTCTCTGGTTTCCTCCAGCCACGTGCTGTGTGTCCTAGCAGTCACATCCTCGGGCCAGCAGGGCCACAACACTCACATATAACACAGGACACGTCCTGTGAGGGGCCCCAGGGGGAAATGTAGAGTGCCTTCTCTGGGCCAACAGCCCCGAGTCACCTCAGGACTGCTGACCCACCCAGAGGAGGGGCAGGGGGCCTGCCATCAGGTGAGAGCCTGCTCAGCTCTGGACAACCTTGGGGGGCTGTGGGACTCAAGGGGCATGGACACAAGCTGCAACCCCTCAGGCCGCCATGCAGCAAACACCTACCTGAAATACAAGCAGGTGTGATACAGTCTTCCAAAATTAGGGTAAAATAAAGGCACTTTAGACAACAAAAGAATTTGCCACCAGTAGCCAATAGAGAAATTTTAAATGCAGAAAGTGATCACAGTGGAATGTCTGGGATGTGAGGAAAGAAACCGAAACAAAGAGAACAGGGAAATAATTCCAAATTGACACTACAGAAACTTTGTGAGATTAAAATGTTTCATTAGAATACTCCACATGTAAGCAGTCGGGACACACAGAGAGCTGAGTACCCACAGTTCCTGAGTAGTCGCAGAGGTGGGTAGGAGTGCTAGCCAAGCACATGTGTGTACAAGAAAAGAACAGCAGCAGAGTGCACAGGGCGAAAGTGCTGGATGACAGAACATGATCTACAGTGTTCTCAAGAGTGGAGAGACCGCAGAATAGAACAGCACAGAATGAGACAGTGGGTTAAGCTGGAACACATCAATTGCACTGGCTGATATGACAAGAGAAAGAAACAAGAGAATTGATGAAACTATACTTTAACCCAACTTTGTTAGGAATTTCAGCATGACTAGACACAGAAAGGTAAGAGCAGGTATTAAAATGAAAAGAACATGAAGACAAAGTTTGGCTTTTTGAAAGGACTGAAGGGAAAGTTCAAACAACCAATATTAAGAATGACAAAGAGCTGGGTCCCAGGGGGGCAGACATGAGGCGGCATTGGCACTGCCAGAAGTTTAGTGGCAAGAAACACCCAAGTGAGACAAGAGGCAGTAACAGGATGGCAGGGAGGCCTCAGCCAGCCCAACAGGATGCCCTGGTGATCGCCTATTAGTAGAACTTTCCGTGGGGGGAAGGCCAGGGCCTGGCACCCTGCCTGCTGCGACACTGGCTAGGGTGTCTGGATAAGTGTGTCCTCAGCTTGAAGGCTAAGACAGAGCCTGGTGGCATAAGTGCTGTGAAGGTCTCTTCACCTGTACTCCTTGCCCCTGGACAGCATGCTCAAAGGGATGCAACTGTCCCTAGGTCTCTGCCACAGGGACACAACATCAAAGCTGAAGCCACTCAAATGCCATTAAGGATTATGAGTTATGAGTGTTATGCCAAAAAAAAAAAAAAGAAAATTAAGACACTCTGAACCAATTTCTAGAGACATAATTTACACAAACTAGCACAAGAAGAAATGGAAAGCCTGCGTAGTCCTGTGGCTCAGGGTAAGCAACTTCCAACTACAATGGAAAACCCCCGAAATCTCAGGCGGAGCACATGAAACCTGCTGCTCACGCAGAAAGTCCAACTGTGGGGGTCAATGGAGGGTCTCTCCCAACAGAAGAGAAATGCCTTCTGATCTTGCGATGTGGTACCAAGGCAACTGAGGAAAGGGAAGCTATTCAAGTGGCCCAGTAGCCCTCCTCAGCCTGGCCCCGAAATGACAGACTGTTGCTCAAAGTGATCACATGGCCCCAACCTAACACACACAGCCTATGAGAAAAGGCCCTGACACCTCCCAAAACAATTGGTAAGTGGTATAGTTGGACTACAAAATCCTGATCAAAACATTAAGGAACCAAATACAATATGTGTGTAAAGGAAATCCATCAAGTTGTACTTATCTCAGAAATTCAGGGTTGTTTTTAACAATAGCAAATCATGGTAATCAACCACATTAATATATTAGCAGAGAAAAATCATATGGTCATCTCAATAGTTGCAGGAAAAGTGTTTGAAAAGTTCATCCATTTATGATAAAAAAACATTCTTGTAAATTAACAGTAGAAGGAGCTTCTTTAACTGATAAATGCCATCTACAAAAACCTATTGCAAATGAGTGGTGAAATGGTGAGAGTGGCCTTTTAAATATCAAGAACAAGACAAAGATGCCCAATTCTCCCACCACCTGTAGTCATCATGGCACTAGAGGTTCTAAATTGTACAGAAAAAACAAAACAAAAACAACAACAAAAGTAAAAATCCAGAGTCACAGGAAGGGGGAAGAAAACCCACTGCTCATGGAAAACGTGACTGTGTACTTAAAAATGCTAATACAGCTACCGGTGAATTATTAAAATCACAAGATTGCTGGGCACAAAATTAATATAGAAAAATGGATTGAATTCCCATAAAATGGCAACACATAATTAGAAAGATGAAATCCAAAGAAGTGTCTGAAAATAGCATTACAAAATAACAAGAACACCTAGGAATAAATATAACAAAACATGTGCAAGCACACCATGGGTAAAGTGTGACATTGTGCTAACATACATGAACGGAGACCAAACAGATGGAGAGAGATGCCACATCCATGGTGTGGAACCTCTATGTAGAGTGTGCACAGTAACACATCTATGTCCAACCAATCCACACATTCAGCGCAATCCCAAACAAAATCCCACCTTGACCAGCTAATTCTGAAGCGTATGAAATGCAGACGGTCAAAGATAGCCAAGACATCCTGCACGCAGATGGAAGGACTTGGCTGAGAGAGTGTGGCACCTGCACAGAGACGGCCAGGGAGACTCGGAAACAGACGCGTAAGTCATTATGACCAGGGAGGCTTTCCCGGGAAAGAGGCTGGGATAACCGGGCTCACAGAAACGATGACATTGGATTCTTGACCTTCACAATGTGCACAAAAATCAATTCTGAGTAGAATCCCATATCAGCAAACCTATAAAACCCTTGGGAAGATAGCACAGCAGAACATCCCCATAACCCCAAAAGGAAAAGGGTCACTAAAAACTGGGATCCCAAATGCTTTGGGACCATATTAAGGTTTAACAGTTACATTAAAGGATGCCATTATTTAAAAAAGTGAAAAGACAAGGAAAGGCTGTTTGCAAATATAACCCATGGAGTTGCTACCCAGAAGTACAAGTGACACCTGCGGCTAAGAGCCAGGCCATCCACCAGGGAAAGAATTGAACAGACACTCAGACAACCAAGAAATGGGCCAGCCAGAGAGGGGCAAACCGAAACACACAGAGGTCCATCCCACCTCTCCAGAAGGAAGACATTGCAGCTCTGACAGGGAGAGCTGGGGCCACGGGCCCACGGTCATGGTCAGACACGATGGCAGTGCGGCTTGTGGTGTGGCCACTCTGGTGCACAGTTGGGAATTATCTAGTGAAGCTGCTAAACACACAGTCAAGGAGTTAGAGGAAGCATGAACACAACAGGAAGCAAAAGCTGACTAAAAAACTCCAGTGCGACTCTGGAACTGAATAAATGTGCACTTTCTGACGTGAAGGATTCACTCTATACAGGCTTCCCATCAAAGTAGGCTTGTGGAGGAAAATCCAGCAATTCCAAGGGTACCATCCCAAGACAAGGACCACAGAGACAGGCGGAGCTGGAGGCCTGTGGGACAGAGTCTCGGTCCCACAGAGGGTGCTGGATCCCAGAGGGGAGCAGAGAGGAGAAGGGGTGGGAGAGGGCAGGCTGGACGAGAAACCTCAAGAGACAGTGGCCAAACTTTTCCAAATTTGACACAAAGGGTAGACTAACAGGTCCAAGGAGCTCAGCGAAACAGACAAGATGACGATCATGTTCCACAGTTCATGAGGGGTCAACACGAACATCTTTTTTTTCCCCTCCCCAGCCCCTCCCCCCAGACAATTCTGAACATCTTTTAAAGATCATGGAGGTACCCTACCCTCACCATGCAGAACACAAATTTGGCAGGACACATTTTCCTGCTAAGTTACAAAAACTGGTGTGGCCAGACATAACTACAACCAGAGCAAGGTGACAGAGAGGGACAGTCTGGAGCTCAGAGACTCCCCTTCTAAGGACAGGACAGCAGAGTCCTATCGGATTTCCTGGCAATGAAATCCTCACATGGGCACACACAAACTCACAGGCACACATGCACACACCCGGCCTGTTCACACTTTCTAAATCAATCAAAAACTGCTTTTAAAAATTACCTTGTTTTAGCAATCAAAGCAAGCATTACACAAGAGATGAGGTTCCCAAACTAACAACCTAGTTTTATGGCCTGTTATGAAATAATTTTCAGAAACACACTGCAAGCAAGAGAGAGAGCCAGAGCTTGGGTAAATATGCTTGCTGTGTGCTGTTAACATCATGAAACAGTGTCATAAAATGCTTCTCACATCTGAAAGTGTTCCTGTGTGAGGTCTTGGAGCCTGTGTACTCCTGCTCACCAGCTGTGGCGTGAGCTTGTCTTGCATTCCAGGAGAAACTCAGTTTTAATTGACAAAGAGCCACTTGAAAGCTAACTCTTCAGACAGCACATCATTGCATTAAGCAAGGAAAAAGCTCTTCAGGGCGTAAGTACAGACCGCTTGTTTCACAAAACATCAATGTCCTTCACCGCCACATGCAGCTCCCTTACAGCAGGCAGAACACCACTGCGCCTGCTTCATCTCAGGATATCTGAGAACACGTTGTGGTCCGGTTCAAAACGCGCCGAGAGCTGGTGTGACCTGTCACAGGAGGGGTCTAGGAAAGTGCACAAGGCTCTGAGTCCACTTCGAAGACCACGGAGAACCACACCCTGGAGAGACAGTGCTGGTCAGCAAGCAGCCAGTAGAGAAACATGAAGGTGGGCACCATGGAACATTCGCCTGAAGCCAGGAAACCACAGCCTGCGGTCAGGGGTTGCAGGGCTGGCGGGTAGCCAGGCTGGTGCCGCTGTGGGGAAACTGGGCCATTGTCCTCTTGAGCTCCTGGTAACTCCAGTGCATCTGCTCCATCTCAGCCTGGTGCCGGGCCCGCGCCTGGCTCAGCTGCCCCAGCAGGTGCTCATTGGTGCTCACCAGGGAGCTGGGGATGACAGGAAGCAGTGCTGTACCCCGAGGCCCTCTCGCGGCCCTCCCTAGGCCAGGCGGGCCACCTCCACCCAGGCACACCCCTGCCCCTCTCCACCAGGGCCAACACCATGCCCATGGCCTGCCCCTCCCACAGCCCACTGGCTACTGCCCATCTGCCCCTCCCTTCCAGACCCACTACCCAGCCCTGGCCACAGCACCACACTGCAGGCCTGCTCGGCACCCACGGAACAGGCAGATGAGCTCAACAGGCAAACGAATGGGTGATGGGCCCTCCATGCCCCAGCCACGCATGTTTTTCTGAGAAAAGGATGAAACCTTATGGCTAGTGAAACAACATTCGAGTCTAGAAAAGATAAGAGCTGGAAGTATCCCCAGTTCCCAGTCAGATAATAACTTGAACACCCGGACCCAGAGGGTGTGGCAACCTCAGTCCAAGGACAGCGAGAAGGGGATTGATGTGGTTTGAATGTTGGCCCCTCCAAGCCTCACGTTGAAACGACCCCTAGTGTTAGAGGAGGGGCCTGGTGGGAGGTGTGGGGTCAAGGAACGGATCCCTCATGAGTGGCTGAGAAGTTCTTGGGGTCACAAGTGCGTTCTCACTCCATGAGTTCACAGAGAGCTGGCTGAGCCTGGCGCCTCCTCCCCTCTGGGTCCCACTCTCGCCACGCATCACGCCTGCTCCCCTTCCCTCCCGCCACCAGAAGAAGCCTCTTGGGGCCTCCCCAGAAGAGAGGCCGGCGCCAGGCGAACCATGAACTGAA
>NW_007247775.1:0-23823 GCF_000164805.1 Carlito syrichta | reverse complement strand
AACTCAAAAAAAAAAAAAAAGAAAAAGAAAAAGAAAAACAACCAATAAGCTTGCTCCAAGTGCTGGCCAATTCGCTCACCGTTAGGCCCCTACCTCCTGCCGATTGGTCCTTAATACTGACCAATCAGAGCAGCTACAGCTCACAGCTAGCGCTAGCCAATCAGCTTGAACTTAGGGCTATATAAGCACCAGGTTTTCGGCCCCAGATGGGCAACCCCTTTGGGTCCTCTCCCACGGTGGGGGCTTTTCTGTCCTCTCAATAAATCCTGCTTTCTCAACTTTCTGGCTGACTATGTCCCTCATTCCTCCTCATTCCTCCTGGGCACGAGACAGGAACCCTGACCTAAAGAGCTGCAGAAGATCATCGGAGCTGGAGAGCCATGCACCCCAGCTGATGGAGCCGGCTGAAACAGGAGAGCTGCCGGAAGCAGGCGAGCCTTTGAAGCTGAGATACTTCTGGAGGCTGCAATACTCTCAGAGCTTGGATTGCCGGCCATTAGAGCCAACACTTCTGGTGCTAGGCTTGCCAGTCCATTGAGCTGATCCTCTTTGGGGCTTGGCTGGCTGACCCATCAAGCTGACACTCTCGAAGCCCAGGCTGACCTGAAAAATCTATATCAACATCACACCTCACTGGCCACACCTCAGGATCATGCTTCACGGATCACACCTCATGGGTCACACCTCACAGTTCACAGCTCTGGGTCTACATCTCACAGCCACACCTCCTAGTCACAGTGCACCTCATGGTCACACCTCAGGGTCATCCTTCACAGATCACACCTCTTGGTCCACACTTCACAGTCACACCTCATGGATCATACCTCATGGATCACACCTCCTGGTTCACACTTTCTAGTCACACGCACCTCATGGTCACACCTCATAGTCACATCACACCTCACGGTCACACCTCATAATCATACCTCACTGGCCACACCTCAGAGATCACACCTCTCGGTCCACACTTCACAATCAAACCTCATGGATCACACCTCTTGGTCCACACTCCACAGTCACACCTCCTAGTCACGTCATACCTCACAGTCACACATCATGGTCACATCAGGGTCACAGATCATACTTCTTGGTCCACACTTCACAGTCACACCTCTTGGTACATACCTCACAGTCACACCTCCTAGTCATATCGCACCTCACGGTCACACCTAACAGCCACACCTCAGGGCCACACCTCACAGAACACCTCTTGGTCATACCTCACAGATCATACCTCTTGGTCCACACTTCACAGTTACACCTTACAGTCACACCTCATAATCACACCTCACTGACCATACCTCAGAGTTACACCTCATAGATCACACCTCTTTGTTCACACTTCACAGTCACACCTCATGGATCACACCTTTTGGACCATACCTCATAGTCACATCCCCTAGTCACATCGTACCTCACAGTCACACCTCATAGTCACACCTCAATGGCCACACCTCAGGGTTGTACCTCACAGATCACACCTCTTGGTCCTCACTTCAAAGTCACACCTCATGGTTCACACCTCTTGGTACATACCTCACAGTCATACCACTTAGTCACAACATACCTCACGGTCACACCTCATAGTCACATCACACCTCACTGGCCACACCTCAGTGTCATACCTCACAGATCACACCTCAGGGTCATACCTCATGGGTCACATCTCTAGGTCCATAACTCATGGGTCACACCTCACAGTTCACATGCCATAGTCCTCACGGTCCACAGCTGACAGACACCACCTCTCAAGTCCACTCCTCATAATCCACACCTCTCAGTCCGTAACTCATGGTTCGTATCTCACAGTCCACGTGTTACAGACATACCTCGCAGATAACACCTCACAGATCACACCTTGCAGAATGCTGCAGCAGCAGGAAAGGGCTCTTTTCACAGAGAGGAGAGTCCAGGGAAGCCTCCAGTCAACCTGGGTCTGGATGCCACCCGCCAAGACTCACTGTCAGCTGCTCCTCCAGACCCTCCTAGTGTGACCCAGGTCAGCCCCCCGCCTCGGTCTCCTCACTGCACTCCGCTGGGCCCGTGGCAGTACCTGTGGCTCTCCTGCAGCATCTGGGTGAGCTCCTGGATCCGGTCATAGTGCTCCAGATGCTGCTTCAATTCCACAATCTCGCCAGAGAGCCTCTTCACACTTGTCTGAAGTTCTGAAAGACAACGGCACATGGCACTATCTGGCAAACACCCGCACATCCCCAAAATGACAGTGAGTCTGGATCCACACGGGGCCCGTTACCACAAGAACCTCACTGGAAAAGACAGGCTTTACGAGACTAAAGACAGGGAGAACATGAAGGCCAAGGCCCCGCTCTGCACACCCAGTGGTTTTCAGCCCAGAGCCCCTCCATGGGCCTGAGGCTATGGGAGTCAGCCCTCCAGAGGGCCCTGAAGAGTCAAAACCCCGGGTGGAGGGCACAGGGTGGTGACTGGGGTGGGCCTGGCCCTGGCAGGAGACGCTGCACGGATCTGTCTGTTGCCTGAGCTTCTCTTCCACCAGGAAGCAAACTCTGCTCTGAAGGCAGGGCCTGCGGCCTTGGGGAGAAGCGCCCAGAAGCCCATGGTGAATGGCCTCCCACATGCCTCCCACAGAACAGAGAGAACCTCTGCTGTTCTGCCTCCGTCAGTGATGGAGCATGTGGCCGGACCCCCCGCCACGACTCCTGCCTCCTTATGGCTTCAACTCAAGGGGAGAAGAGACTGGCCTCCCAGATGCAAACCAGGAAACCGACCACTGCTGCCCAGATACACATCAGAGGTGGTGAGGAAGCCAGAGCGGGGTGGTGATGGGCAAAGGGACGACAGTGACACTTATGGCAGAGGCTTCTTGCCCACAAGTCCACCCGCATGCAGAGGCTTCCATGTCGAGACAGCACCCCTGAGGATCCGTGCCGGCATCAGGGCAGAAGTGAAGGGAGTCCGGGGCACCACAGTTTCAGCATCTTCCAGAAGCCCCCATTAGTCAAACCAAGTTAAACACACATCACACATCCTGGTGACAAGGATGCCTCGAGATCCCAAGCACAGGAGGCTGGGACAAGCGCCGACAGTCACAGGCCACGCAGGGTGCCCATATCTGTGAGGGGAAGCCCAGTCAGCAGTGGGCAGCTACAGATCCAAGAACGGGAGAGCCCCACGTATCCCCTGCTTCCCTGGGAAGCCCTAGTGGGCCCGCTAGGGACCACAGCCCCAATTCCCTCTCGTGAGGGTGAGACCAGGGTGTCCCATACAGCCTGAAGAGGCCAGAGCACCCTGTGAGTCCCGTCCCTTAAGAACAGGGCCCGCAGCACAGAGAAACAGCTGGTATAGGGTCGAGGTCGAGTAGGACAAGGCCATCAGAGAAGGGTGGGGGCAAGAACAGGACCTGGAAGGCTCCAAAAGGAGGTTGGCATGTGTCTTATCCAGGAGGTCTAAGAAGCTGTCCTGACCCTGCCTCCTTCTAGACGTTCAGGAGAAGAAATTTAACATAAACTGAACAGGAACGCACTGAGGTCAAATCCCACACAGTCCTGTGAGACAAAGACCAGAGCACAGCCAGGTCCCATGACAGCAAAGGCCACCGCCACGACTTCAAGACAAGTCGAAGATGGGGAAGGGACTCCAGAAACAGAGGGGCTACACTCCAGTCAGAAGTCAGCATAAAAGAGGTGACACTTCTGGAAAGAGCCAGCAACGAGAGGAAGGGCCCTCCTAGGAACGGAGGCTGAGTGGAGGGCCCGGGCCCCACTTCACACTGACAGGCCTGGAGGCTGCGACCGCAGGTAAGATAACGTCAGCCAAGCCGCAGCACCACAGGTCGGTTCACATACACAACAGCTCCGTTCCCCGAACTTCCAGATGAAGCCCCAGCACCTGCAGTGCTAGACACTGATATCAACGTGAGCGCTGCGCACGCTGAAGGCAGAGGGCAAGGGCAAGGACAAGAAGCACGATCCGATGGCCTCCTCAAGTCCAGCTCAGCGCGCAGATGGCCGCAGCCTGTTGCGGCAGCTCAGGGCCCAGGTGGAGCCACTCTGGCCAGGATGCTGTCCCACCGCAGGGCACCACCCACATCCCTCAGCCTGGGCCACAGGACACACCCATTCGCCTGGAGCCATGGGAGGAAGCCTGTGCAGATCCACCTAGATGGTGGCTCTGCTGGGTACTGACTTTTTCTCTTCCATGTCAGAAGAAAACAACGTTATTGGAGGACCAGCTATACATATAACAGTGTCTTAAAGAAACAGAAGATGGGTCGGGCATGGTGACAAAAGTCTGTAATCCCAGCACTTTGGGAGGCTGAGGCGAGAGGATTGCCTGAACCTGCAGGTTTGAGACCAGCCTGGGCAACATGGCAAGACCTCGTCTCTACAATAAATAAAAAATGAGCTAGGCATGGTAGCACGCGCCTGTAGTTCCAGCTCCTTGAAAGGCTGAGGCAGAAGGATCGCTGGAGTCCAGCTGGTCGAGGCTGCGGTGGCTGGGAGCATACCACTGTCCTCCAGTCTGGGCGACAGAGTGAGACTCTGACTCAAAAAGAAAAAAAGAAACAGAAGATAGAAAATCTTTTAAATAAAAAGAGAAGACTCTAAAGAACTCTTATCACTCAATGAAAACGAGTGGGCAGAAGCGCCAAGGAGACAGCTCACTAGTCGGGTCCTGGGTCTCATCTGTGGTTGTTTTTGTGCTACCAGGGCCACAGTTGGTGGGACAGATGCTGTAAGGCCCATGGTGCTCAAATATTTACCACGTGGCCCTTTAAGAAACAATCTCTGGGCCCCTGAGCGCTAAGAGTGGAGAGAGACACTCCCCTTGCCCTGTCCTCAGGGAAAAGCACTGGAGACTCTAGGAGACCCACCCTGCCCAGGGAAGGCTGCCATGGAAACAGACTCCTCCAACACTTCCTCACGGAGACTCAGGTGGCTGAACAAAAAATACCAAGTATGCTTTTGTAAAACGCAGTAAAACAACCAAAGAAAGTGGGCCATGAAGAAACCCTGGGCCTGGAAGGGTCAGCGACCAGAGAGTAGCCCAGAAAGCTCCCTCGGGACATAGGCTTGGCCAAGACCGCCCCGTATGACAGGCAGGCACGCAGGCTGGGGTCCATATCTTGACCCTGTGGCCCTGGGAAGATGCCGGGGAGTTGGACGTGCTTGAGAAAGTCAAAGACAGCGTGCGCAGAGACCCCGTGGTGACTCCGGCCCGTGGACAGAGGTTGCCTCTCCCTCCTAGCCCAGCGCTCCTTCCACACACACCTGGGTGGTTGGCGGCAGACACACGTGTACTCCACAGCCATGACCGAGGCAGCCTGCGTGACCACTGCAGTTGGGCTCAGAGACCAGCAGAAGCTGTACGTGCTGTTTCTGACCTCTGTGGGCAAGCAGTTTAAGCAGGAATCTACGTAGGCCCATTTGAGCAGTTGCTCAGAGTCAAGGTGCCAAGCACACCTACCAGTGATCTGCAGAGTCAGTGTCGCTGAAGCATCTGCACTTCTTATTTCTTTTCTCATGCTGAACAAGAGAGATTTCAGGCTACTGTTCTCCTCCAGAGCCTCGTCTAGCCGTTGTCTCACGTCATCCTAAGGACACAGAAATCACGCTTCAGGCCCTCAAGTCAAGCTCAGCCCAGTGTGCGCAGAATATCATGTGAAGCCTCTCGATGACGGCACAGGCTCGTCTCTTGACATATTCTAATCTGGAATCCCAGCGGGAAGACGCCCTCCTGCTTCACGGCCTGGTTCCAGCCACCTGGCCGACCCTGCCTGCACTAGCAATGTCCTTCAGGGAGGGGTGGAAGCCCAGGAGGGAGATGGAAATGGGTGTCCCAGCCCGAGACGCCCCATTCTCGAGTCCCCCTCTGAGGCACGTGCACCAGTGGGAGCCACAGGCCTGATGCTGGGAGGGGCAGCCGGTCGGGGCAGGTCAAGCTCTGCCTCCTCCAGGGAGTCCTCAGGGTCACTGTGGGTCCCAGACCTTCGTGCCACCCTGAGGCGCGGGCAGCTGCCCTGCAGGAGGCCCCTCCGTTCTGGCTCCTCAGCCGCTCCCTCACAGGCAGGAGTTGGGGCTGGGGTCCTTCCGCACTCCCGAGGTGTGAAGAATCCACAGTGTGCACAGCAAGATGTCAGAGAGGAGGCCAGGGCCCTGTCCGGCAGCACGTGGCACCCTCTGCCCAAGGCGTACCAAGCCCCTCCTATAAGCCTCTCCTGCGAGCCACCCAAGTCGCCTGCAGCCACAGACGGCATCCTTGCTAGCTGCAGGCTCACCCGCCGGCTCACCCGCCAACCACAGTCTCTAGGGCCAGCAAGCATGCCCAGGCCGAACTCCGGCCACCACCACCAGGGGCAAGCTCCAAGTCTGTGGGACACAGCCCTGCTTTTCGGGAAACCTTCACTTTGCTCTTTCTCCAGCCGGCAAGCACCCACCTGCCTGCGGATCCCTCAGCGGCACATGCCCACCAGGCCGTGTGGACCCGAGACTACTCCTCTCAGACGTGCCTTTTCAAGTTCTCCATTTCCCTCCTGGCAGCACCTGGGGCCGAGCACAGGCCCCCGTTGGCTGGGGTGGCCGACGGTCTTGCCTCCCAGAGAGGAGGCGAGCTCCCAGCTCCCAGCTGAAGCCTAGGGTGTGGTAGGTGCAGGCAGCAGCAGACCAACCAGGGCCAGACGGGGTGCAGCACATCTACCCCGGAGCGTGGCAGATGTGGTCAGGAGCAAGGCCTCCAGCCAACCTCAGGAAACAGGACCACAGCTTCCCAAGAAGCACAGCTAGGTTTACACTGTTGTGAAACGGATGTCTTCACTCCATGGAATAAACTCAGGCCCAGTGACGGATACTTCCACAAGGACAAGGGCCTCCATGGAAAGCAGCCCCCACCGACCCTATAGGGCCGTTTGTGCGCAAGCTCTGGCCCCACTCACTGACCATTCCTTCCTGGGATTGGGTCATCCAGTGGGGCTGAAGAGACCCCAGCAGGGCTTGGGCTGCCGGACTGTTCCTGATCACTTGCCTACACAGGGCACCCTGGGCTGCTCCTGGCCTGTGGTCTGAGGCTGCCCTCCAGACAGAGCTGGACGGACAGTCCCAGAGGTGAGGAGCTGGTGGCCTTGGTGGCCACTCTGTGCATGGGCCAGCAGGCAGCATGGCCCTACTTTGGGATTCCAGGGGTCTGACTGACTGGGTTTCAAGGCGTCCCCTACTCTGTACCAAACCCCAGCAGGTCGCTCTCGGTTTCCTCACTTGCAGGCCATGCCACAACTCGTGGTCAATGTCGTCTCACAGAGAAGACCTCTGCATGGTGACACAGCCCGGCTCACTCTCCTACGGAGGAGCCGTGGGTACATGGGGCTCACAGCTATGTCCCGCACTGGGCTTTCTGCACCACTCCACCATCTGTCCTTTTTACCCACACGTGAAACGGGGCGTAGGACCTCTCACAGCATAGAGACACAAGTGCAGGTCAGGCGTTCTCAGGTCCCCCCACCTTGCGTGGGGTCTGACGCACACAGTGCTCACACGCAGTGCTGCGATGGCCCACCCTCCCTCAGGTGCCTGCCTCACATGGCCTCCCCTGCGGGAGGGGCTGGGCAGCATGTGCATGTGAGGCCTCGGAGTCGGCAGCATCCCTCTGGGCACACCCTGGCTCTCTGAGCACAGCCCTTGTCCCAGGGGACGCTGGCCCTTTGGGAAGCCCACGTGGCATGGAGCCGAGGCCTGCCGCAAGGGCGCATAGGTGGATCTCGCCACAGCAGGTCTTTGGGTGAGATGGCAGCCACCTGAGAAGCACCAGGTAACCGGCGCTCGGGGCCAGCCTGCGGAATCCTCAGACCATAAATATGTGTGTTCTAAGTTGCTTGTTTTAGAGCAATAGGTCACCAGCACAGAGGGGCCACGTCGCCTGCCCACAGCCACTCACAGGTCGCAGTGGTTTAAGCACTGACCATCTAAAAGGAAGACAGGCTCCGTGGCTCCAAATTCAACAAGATCTGCCGCAGTAGGTTAGCCAGGCGGAAACTGGCCCAGGCCCTGCACCAGCCGCTCTTAAGCGCCACCTGGTGGCAGAGGCTCCCCCAGGCTCCGAAGGACGGTCTCCCACTTGACTGGGGCAGGCAGGACTCGGCAGGGACCCTGGATCAGCAAGCTAAGGGGACCCTGAGCCAGAGGCCGGGGGAAACCAAAGCCTCTGCCTCGGGCCTACCTCCCCACCTAGGGCCCTCAAGAAGAGGAGGCAGCTGCCTGGGGCGTCGACCTCTAGACTTGCCTTCCAGGGGGCTGGGAGTAGGACAGAGGCAGGCTGGCTCCAGCGTGGCAGAGGCCCAGGCAGGAAGGGCAGGCCGGGTGCTGGGACGACAGGGCCCCGGGGGAAGGTGGAGGCGAGGCACTGCTGCATTCCCCCAAGTCAAAACCACACTTCCACCTAGTCCTTGCAACCCTGGTACCAGGATGCACTCACCAGCTCCCTCTGCGTGTTGTCCAGCTCTGAGGCCACCACGTCCTCTCTTGGGGCAGGCTGCTGCTCCAGGAGGCGACGCTGCAGAACCTGGTTTTCCAGGGCCAGACGGCGCATCTCGTCACTCACAGCCGTGGACATGTCCTGCGCGGCCACACGTTCTTGAACAGATGAAAAAACATGTCTTGCCTGAGCTGGGTGGAGAGATCAGAGATTCTCACCACACTTACCCTTAAGGGATGACACAGGAAGAGAAGAGGGCCAGCACCCCTGAATCATCCAGACCGTGTGCCTCCAAAGTGCCAACAGCATGGAGGGGCAGGGGGTACCACCACACCGCACCGGGTTCCCGACGTTTGGTCACGGCGGGAGGAGAAGAGAAGAATGCTTTTCATCCTAGAGTGGTGGCCCTCAAGCGAGGCTGCAAACTGCACAGCGTCTGGAAGGTGTGGCTGGCGCTAGCAGCTCACATCACCTCCAGCAAGCACTGACCGCTGGGCCCAGGGCCCACCAAGCACACAGAGGAGGGGAATCTCCACACGGGGACAGCGGTGGGCTGCCTCCACACCGAGAGCGGGTCCAGAGGTCCCTTCATGACATGCACCCATGAGAGGCTGAAACTCATGGGGTCGGAACCTGGGGGGAGCAGGGCTAGCTGAGAGCTGAGGGGCCGGAGCACTGAGTGGCAGGAGACCCAGGGCTAGGACCATGTGCGTGACACAGTGCCCGGGTCATTCCTGGAGAAGCGAGTCCAAAAAGTCCAGCTCCCACAGGACCCTCAGCCCTGCCCCAGCTGCAGGACGAGAGGGCGGCCACCTGGGATGCAGTCACCTGGCCAGTGCCCTCTGGGCAGTGACCACTCTCCGGGATCCGGGTCACTCCCACCCACAGCTCAGCAGTGTAGGCCCTGCTCACGGCCAGTGTTCCCAGGGGACAGGGAGAAGGCAGCTTTCTGAGTCTCCAAACCCCATGAAAAAGAGCCATCAGACATCAGAACCAAACGCCTGTGCACAGCGTCCTCAGCAGAACCTGTGGCAGGTCCCTCCCTTTCCCCAGAGCACAGTGGTGGGCCCACTGCCCCGGCCTGCATGGTACTCCCAAGGGCTCCAGCCACGTGAGGAGACAGACTGCAGCAAGGTGCAGGGGTGAGACCGCATGCTTGTGAGAAGAATGTGGAACACCTGGTGCTAGGACAGCCTGCGGGTGGCACGTTCGGAGGACTCCAGCCCTACTGACAGATGCTGCCTAGAGGCCAAGGGCCAGTTTGCTCCGACTCACCTGGGAACACCTTGCTGCTGTGCAGGGACTGGCAGCTGGCCCGGTTCGTGTCCACCAGGTCCAGCAGGGCCTCCAGGAGCACTGCCTCCCGGGCTGCCTTCTTCCCAGGCGGAGCTGCCGGCAGCTGGGAGGGAAGCAAATCATGACAGCAGTGCGTCACAAACGACATGGTCTCCACCACTCGCACGGGCCCTGATCGCAGCCTGAGATGCCCTCACGCCACGGATAGGTGGCAGGCACCGTGAGACCACAGCCCCGACCTAGGCATCTTGGCAGCCTGTTCTGCAAAGCCCGGCCTGGTGCGCCCAGTACAGCTCTGGCTCCGGCCACGCTGGTGGGGGAGGCGGAGGCCATGTGACAGAAGCGCCATGTCTGCACACTCCCAGCTCTAGCAGGCTCTGGGTTTCTTCCCTCAAACCAGATGTGACGGAGGAAAGATACACACGGTCATGGACAGACCACATGAGGAAATGGACTCTGCCCCAACACCAGCCCGCCTGCCCGTCTCAGACCGTCTTCCCCAGCAATGGTCTGGGAGTCAAGCAGCAACCCCTGCATGTGGGCCCCAAGCACTGGGTCGGTGACTGCTGCCTCCTCCTCCTGGCGTCCTCTGGGCTCAGGACCGTCCAGAACATCATGCTCTCCCACAGCTCCCTCAGGCTGACCTGGGCCCCCCTCCTTCCCCCCCTGCTCCTCGCTCTCGGATGCTTGAGTGACCAGTCCCACCTGCCCTCCTCCCGCGGCTCCCACCGACGTCCACAGCAGGCATGCCTCGACCCTGCCACAGATTAAAAACAGTCTAGGTGAAAAGGACGTGTTCACCATGACATCAGCACAGACAGGACAGTCCTGGGTGGTAAGGACATGTCCGCCATGGCACTGTCCCAGACGGACACGTCCACTGCAGCAGCACCACAGACGAGGCAGTTCCAGTGATAGGAAGGATGTGTGCATCATGACACCACCACACATGAACAGTCCCAGATGCTAAGGATGTGTCTGCCACGCCACCACCACAGATGGGACCGTCCTGGCCTATAAGAAGAGTGTGTCCACCACAGCACTGCCACAGATGAGACAGTCCTGGGTGATAAGGACATGTCCACCATGGCATCGCCGCAGACGGGAGCGCCCCAGGTGAATAAGAAGTGCATGGGCCTGATGCCTGCCCCGGGTCCCCCCTCACCTCTTGGGCATCTGTTGGGCCCTGCAGCCTCTGCTCCTCCATCTCTGATGCCCCGGACCGAGAAAAGGTCCTCTCGCTCCTGCCTCCTGAGCTGTCCCATCTGCTTGGACTCTCCTCAGGGCTGGGGGGCCTGTGAGTCCCCTCCAGGCAGCTCAGACACCCGTGGTCTGAGGGCACCTGGAATCTTCTGCCAGGCATCCTTTGCTTCCCATGCTTTTCAGAAACAGGCAGTGGCTCGAACGCCTTCTGTGTCAACAAACTTGACTTCTGAGAAGATGCTGAGTCCTCAGCATCCGTGGAGTCTGCAGTGCAGAGATAGAGCCCTCATCTGACCACATTCTCTGTGCTCAGTGGCCAGCACTGTGACCAGGGGCGTGTGTACACACATGTGTGCAATATGCACATGGACACACACATACACACTAACAAACACACGTGTACATGCACACACACATCCACACACCTGCACAGAGACACAGACGTGCAGAGGAGGAGGGAGAGGGCAGGAAGGGCCCTGGAGCAAGCGCCCCATGTGAGCTGCGGGGAGTCTAGAGGGAGCAGACAGGGTTGTCACCGGGAAGCATGCTCACTCCACGCACACACAGTCACTAGAGCGCCACACAACACCCAGCACACACTCACTGCGGACAAGAGGCTAGACGAGGAACCGGTGGTCGTGGAAATGGCAGGCACTGCGCCCAGAGGTGTGGGATGTGGGGAAGAGCGGCAGCGCTGGGGAAGGCAGTGGCAGCAGGAGGCAGGAAACAGCCACGCCCACAACGCTCAAGACAACCACACCACGGCCCACAGCGGCTCCCAGCGACCTGGCCAGGCCAGCACTACTCGCCTGCCTCTGACCATAGGCCTGGACGAGCGTCCAGAGGCCCCAGGCTCTCTGGAGGGCGGGCAGGGTTCTTGCTGCTTGAGCCATGCAGACACACATGACACTCAGTTAACTCTACTTAATGTCCTCATCTGTGATGTTTACATGGAGCTACAGTCACCACCGGGGCCCACACATGTAGAAGAAAGTGTGTTGGTGAGAGAGAGTGCAGGGTGGGGTGAGGGAGAGTCACATGTGGCTAGTCAGCATGGGAGTGGGTTACTTACGGTGGGAGTGGGTTGGATATGGCAGAAGTAGGTTAGTTGTTGTGGGAGTGGGTCAGTTATGGCGGGAGTGAGCTTCTGATAAAAAGATGCAAGGCCCATTCCTCTGTCTCTCAAGTTTCCACCTGTGCCTCCCGACATGGGATGACCCTGCCTGACGCTGCGCCGTGCTCTTGGGCTTTCAGCCTCCAGAACCATGAGCCACCCAAACTGCGGTCCTTATAAATTACCCTGTCCAGAAGCAGAACGGACTGAGACACACGTGACTACCTGGGCGTAGGGCGGCGTGTGCATGAGGCCTGCAGGCATGGCAAGCCTTCTCCGCTCCGCGCCGCGGGGGGCCCTCTCCACAGCTCTGGTGCGTCCTCTCTGCACGGCAGCTCCGAGAGCTAATGGCCCTCTTGTCAGGGCCCTGCCTGGTAGAGTCCCCGTGCTGGTGCTGCACCGGCGGAGGGCTCAACAGCTGTCGGGATTCTATGTTGTTAAGAAACATTGGAGATGTTTTACTTCCCTGAAAACTGCATTCCGAGCTACTGATAGTGTGGGCCTCTGTTAAGAAAACATGGTGCATGGGTCGCCATGCACCAGCCGACACTCCGGGAGGCCCAGCCATGACTCTAAACTGCTCTCTAGATGGATGGCACGGGGCGGAGCTGATACTGCTCACCCAAAGGACAGCGGGTAAAGCTGTGGCAACATGACGATGAGAGGTCTATGAGTGGACACAGTGGCCACGAAGCGGGAGAGGCTCCAGAGAGACTCGGGCTGACCAGCTTTCCACCCCCATCCCCAGGCAATTAAGTGAGCAAGAACGTCTCCTCGACACTTGGAGCTGGTGGATGCACAGGCGTCCCGCAGTCCACAGGGGATGGTCCCAGGACCTCCGAGCCCCAGATCCAAGGACACCCAAGTCCCATCTAGAAAACGACGCTGTTTGCGTACAATGGACAGGCACCTCCCATGCACTCCATCGCACGTCGTAACACTGCATGGCCAGGTGTAGTGGCCGTGCCTGGACAACCAACCACTTGGGAGGCCAAGGCAGGAGGGTCCGAATTACTGGCAGCTGAAAGGACACAAAGATGTCACGAAGAGCTATCCTTACGGGAAAATCTTGTAAACAGTGCAACTGTGTGTGCTGAAGCCAGGAACAACCACCATTCCAGACCAGCTGGGCCGGCCAGCCTGCCTAGGGGTAAGCAGGACACCCTGGGAATTACAGAGGCCGGCATCCCTGAGAGGACACCTCAGGAACTGCAGAGGCCAGTCTCCCCAGATGAACAGTGCACTTGGGATACAACAGGCCGGCCTCCCCAGGGTGAACAGCGTACCTTGGGAACCAGAGAGGCCGGTCTCGTGCTCCTTCTGACTGGCGCTGGAGCTCCCGGGCGGATTGCTGAGGTCCCACTCGCACTCAGCAATGAGGTTCAGGACGGCCTCGTCGTCTGCATCCATGACCAGACACTTCCTGGCCGAGGCATCAGCACCCCTGGCTCTGGGGCGGCGTGGTCTGCAATGGAGCACAAACCCACCTGCGTCAGGAACCTGCCATGAGTCGCCATCTTCTCAGGTCTCGAGAATGCCCCCAAGGAGGAAGAGACTGGCACAGCTATGGCACAGCAGGGCCCTCGCCTGTCCGGGAGCGACACTAGGCAGGGCCCACAGGACAGCGGCCAGCAATGGCTTGGTCATGTGATGGCATCGCCCCTTCCCCCCCAGCCCTGGGCAGAGCCCCACGAGGATGGTCCAGAATAAAAGCTCTGGAAAGTGTGTCTGTTCTACTTTCTTCGAGTGGACTGGAATTCAACAAGCTCTTCTCCTGGTACCTCCCAAGGAGAGGTATGTGACTGAGAAAGTTCAGTGCTCCAAATGTCTACCTTTGCATCAAGGCACATATTTCCATGGCTGGCATGGGAGGTGTGCTCGAAAACAACACACCTTGCCATGATGATCCTTGCCCTACATGGAGGCAAACACACCCAAAGGGGACATTATTTCCAACAAAGGCAGTTGAGAAACCACTCTTCCCAATAAACTCTATGGCGTATACCTTGGGCACTACTTGGCAACACGATTGGCATGGGTGGCTTCTGGCCTACCTCAAGAGGCCAGTGCCCTGTGTCCACAGCTGGTGCACTCCAGAGCCCTGCACAGAAAAGTGACTTGAGCTCTGGGGCACACCAGAAGCCTAACGTCAAGTACCATTCAGCATGTCTGCTGTAGTGTCTGCTGTCGCCTCTGCATGTCAAGGAGATCGGCCCATGTCATCTGTTAGGACCTTGAACGCTAATCTCTGATCATTCAGTCTTCAGATGATCAAAGACAGGCGACTTTGACTATCTCAGTGCAAATACACATAAGTAAAGTTTTAGCAAGACTAAGTAACGATTCTAAGTGCTCAAAAGACAACCCTGTGGGTATCTTAATCTTTACAACTCAAGTGTGTATTATAATTTTGATATTAAGCATACACTATTCTAATTGTAAGGACATTAAAAATCATGTATGGTATAAAGAGAAATTTTACATAAAGTAGCACAGAGTGTCTGCATGGGCACCGAAGAAAGTGTGGAAAAATGCACATGCAAGTATCACTGTTGGTTATGGTTACATGGAGAGTGAACAGGGGGAGGGAAGACACTTTTACTCTTTCTTTTTATCAATTTCTATGATGCTTGCAACTTTTAAAACAATGAAGTATTATTGTAAAGTTTTAAAATAAGTGGACATAAAAAAATAGCATGTTACTAAGATGTCTGTTGTCTAGAAGACAGCAATCCCACCATGAAACATAAAAATTCTTACTTTATTTCCCATATGTTTTACAACAAAAGGGAAAAAACTTGAACATCATTATAAACCAGAATAAAAATTTATTCAGAGTGATGTCAGGAAAAATGGTGGAGAAAACAACTCCAAATTACAGCCTTTCATAAAAGCAACTAAACAACAGGACAAAGGGCCAGAATCAACTTTTTTGGCGCTCTGGGAATGAACCAGAGCAACCAAGGCAGTGGGTACCCAGAATAGCAGCTTTTCAGGAGGATGGAGACTCTGAGATGTCCTAACTTGCCTGGCCCCATTCCCCATTCCGCAGCTCAGCGGCAGTTGTAAAGTAACAGCCTGTATTCGAGGTCCAGGCTGAGTGGCCTTAATTCAAAAATCCTAAATCCCAAATGCTCCAAAACTCAAAACCTTCTGAGCACCAATAAGATGCTCAAGGGAAATGCTCATTGGAGCACTGTGGATATCAGATTTTTGGCTTAGGGAAGTATGATGCAAACATTCCAAAGTCCAAAAACCCTGGAATCTGAAACACCTCTGGTCAGGTAAGGGACACTCAGCCTGAGCTGTGTCTCCAGGAATTCAGGGAGCAGAGCGGGCCTCGTTCACAAAAACCGCTAATTAATTTCTTGGTCTGTCCCTAGAGGACCCACTCAAAGGCCTGGCCTGGAATCATTTCACCTAATCCACAACTGGCCCGGATCAGAGGCTCCTTGGGCATCTACAGGCGCTTGTCCTGGCTGTTGCCACCTGAAGCAATGGATGGCAGCTGAAGTGAACGGCAGCCCTAGGGCCTGGGAGGAAGGGTTCCGAGAGGCCCCTATGTCCCCAGGAGCCACGAAGGCTGTGCACACGACCAGGAAGGACCTGAAAAGGCCCTTCTCCTTCCTGCTCCTGCCGACTTGGGCTCTGGGCGGAGGAAGTGAGCTGCCCGGCTGAATGGTGGAAGCATGTCCCAACACACAGAGGCCCCAGCAGAGAGTAGCCGAGGGTTTTGTTCCACACATGTAAGGACATCTCTGTCCAGTCGCTAGCTGATCACTAAGCTAACAGAGATGTCAGGGGCCACACACAATGAAGAACGAACTTTACAGAACTGGTTCTGGAAAGTCACCCAACAAACAATGACGAAAACATAAGCAAGAATGTCAATCAACCCAGCGGAGCAGAATCTGGCCTTCAGAGTTGCCACCTTATGATATTTAAAATGTCCAGTTATCAACAAAAAATTAAGGAATGTAAAGAAGCAAGAAGGTGTGAGTCACATACAGAAAAAAGAATAAGTCAACAGAAACTGTGTCTCACCTGGGCAACTTGGCAAGACCTCATCTCTACAATTCAAAAATCAGCCGGGAGTGAAATGAAAAATTCACTAGAAAGGCTCAGTGAAACAGAGGTTGGTGAGAACACGGAAAAGGGGAACACTTACACATCACACTGTTGATGGGAATGGAAGTTAGTACCTCAATGGAAAACCTCTTTGGAGATTTCTCCAAGAATTTAAAATAGAACTACCATTCACTCCAGCAATCACACTACTGGGTAATATCTATCCAAAGGAGAACAAATCATACAAAAAAGACACCTGCACTCATATATTCATTGCAGCACATTCACAATAGTGAAGTCATGGAATCAATCTAAGTGTCCATCAATGGATGGTTGGATAAAGAAAAGATGGTATACATATAGAGTGGAATACTATTCAGCCATAAAGAATTGTGTCTCTGCAACCACATAGGTGGATCTTAAAGCCATTATCTTAAGTGAAATAACCCAGAAACAGGAAATAAAAAACTGCATGTTCTCCCTTATGAGTGGGAACTGAATAATGTGTACGGAGGGCCACAGAAAGCGGATTAATAGACACTAGAGACTCAGAAAGGTAAGAGGGTAAAAGGGGGCTGAGGGACAAGGAATTACCTACTGGATGCAATATATACTATTTAGGTGATAGTTACACTAAAAGCCCTGATTTTACCACTATACAATATATTCATGTACCAAAACTGCACTTGTAACCCCTAAATCTATTTTTAAAATTTTAAAAAATAGGAAATGCTCAATAAAACATCGGTGCAGGTAGGAGAGTCAGCAAGTTGGAAGATAGGTTGACTGAATTTTCCAGCTGGAGGAACAGAAAGAAAACAGAATGAAGGAAAATGAATAGAGTTTCCAAGATTTTAGGACACTAACATGGGGACCAACATATGCATAATGGGGGTCTCTCAGGAGAGGAGAAAAAAGGAACAGAAGATATATCCCAAACTTGACGAGAGACATTAGTCTACTGTGATAATATGAAGTATATATTTGGTCTTCCTTCTCAATTACAGCTCCTCAAACCCTTGGAACCTCCAGAATGATATGAGTGCCTTTTGAATGTTGGTAAGATGACTGGTGGATGAAGGCCTCTAGATAGCTTCAAGGTTGGAGCTAGCTTCAGAAAGAACAAGGCATGACTGGAGGGTTGGTACTTTCAGCCCCATTCCCTTCTGCAACCTACAGGGAAAGAAAAGGGGCTGAAGATTGAGATGATAACCAATAGCCAAAGATGTAGTTCAGTCATTCCTATGTAATGACACATCCATAAAAACTCAAATGGTTAGGTTTAGAGGGCTACCAGATAGCTGAACTCATAGGGGTTCCTGGAGGTGGTGCACCTGAAAATGGCAGAGATGTTCCAAGTCCCTTCCCATACACTTTTCCCTGTGCATCTCTTCCACCTGGCTGTTCATCTATGTCTTTTGTAATATCCTTTATAAAGAATGGATCACAAAGTAAATTGTTTGCCTGAGTTTTGTGTGCCACTCTAGGAAATTGATCAAAACTAAGCAGAGGGTCATGGGAACTCCAATTTAGAGTCAGCTGAAGTTGGGGCAGTCTTGTGGGAATGTGCCTTCAACCTCTGGGATCTGACACTGTCTCTAGGTATATAGTATCTGAATTGAATTAACCTAGAGGATATTACAGCTGGTGCCCACTGCAGAACTGCTTGGTGTGTGGGGAAAATTCTCCACACATCTGGTCACAGAAGTGTTCTGTGTTGTCCTAAAGATCTATACATCCAAGAAGCTCAATTCCAAATGGGATAAATCAAAGAGATCCATACTGATATATAACTAGACTGTCAAAAGACAAAGAGAAAATTTTGAAAGCAGCAGTAGAGAAGCAACCCATTACATTAAATAGATCCTCAATGAGATTAACAGCTGATTTTCCATCTAAAACCATGGTTGCCAGAAGATAATGGATGACATATTCAAAGTGCTGGAAGGGAAAAAACCTGCCAACCAAGAATTCTATACTCAGCAAAACAATTTTTCAAAAATGAAGGAGAAATAAAGACATCTTCAGATAAATTATAAAAAGAGTTTGTCACTTACAGACTTGCCCTACAATAAGTATGAAAGTGACTTATTTAGGCTGAAATAAAAACATACTAGGCAGTAACTCAAATCCACATGAGAAATAAAAACTCCACAAAAGGTAAGTACAGAGATAAATATAAAAGACAGTATAAATTAACTCCTTTCCTAGCATATATAAAAGATAACTATAAAACAATAGTTATAAAAATAGGTTGACAGGCACACCATATATTACACATCAGTTGTCATCTGTGATAACAACATGAAGTTGGGAGAAACAGAGCTATACAGAAGCAAAGTTTTATTTACTTTTATCAAGTATATTAAATAGTAAATTGGTATTAATCTGAAACAGAGTATTATAAATGAATATTTAATTGTAATCCTCAGTGCAAGCATTAAGAAAATGACTCAAAAAATATGTGATACCATAATAAATACATATTTGATTTTTGTTCCTGACAAAGAGTTGCCAAAACCCTTGGAATCTCCTGAGTGACAGGGGTGATAGGAGCATATTCATAATGAGCTCCTTTCAATTATACCTGAGTTTGTGCTAATGAAGCGATTCTCAGTGGGTCCCAGATAGCTTCCAGGTGGGACTGGTTGCCTGGGAAACCAACCATGTGATTAGAGCACTGAGACTTTTAGCCTTACCTCTGGGCCTCTGGGAGGAGAGTGTCTAGAGATTGTGCTCAGTTATCAATGACCAGGATCTAATCACTTATGCCCATGTAATCAATGCCCTTGTTAAAAACTCTAAATGACAAAGTTTGGAGAGCTCTGGAGTTCAGAACACATCTACAAGATGGGAGGGAGGCACACTCAAAGTTTATAGGGACAGAAGCTCCTGTGCTTGGGATCCCTCCAGGATTCACCCTATACAAGGGGTACTCCCCAAAAAACCTGGAATTTATTTATAAAAATTTGTGTACTTATTCTTACACTTTTAAACTTCAGTCACCTTCAAAATACTCTCCACTTGGGGCAATACACCTATTAAAATGACACACTTTCCATTGCTTAAAACAGTTTTGAATCTGTCGATTTTGATGCCTTTTAGTGCTTCTGAAATTTTTTTGTTTCACCACTTCCACATTGGCAAAACATCTCCTTTGAGGACTTTTTTTCATTTGGGGAAACAAACAAAAGTCCCTTGGGGCAAGATTGGGTGAACAGGGAGGGTGGGGCGTGAGGGTCATGCCATTTGGGGCCAAAAGTTGCTGAACACTCAGTGTGGTATGGGCAGGTGCGCTTGTAAATCACCCATCATGAGATGGGCAAATGTGCTGAAAGAATCTCCAAAAAAGAATTCACCAAAGCCAAACACGGTCTCTCACAACAACACTAACTGATACACTGATGCTGATGGGTCCTTAGAACATCTACCTAGCAGGGGAGGCCTGCACTACAAGGGGCCCACCCTCCAAAAGGTAATTCCAGTGTTTTTTGGTGCCCCCTTGTATAGTTCATCTGGCTGTTCATTTGCATCCCTTATAATGAACTGGTGATAATAAGAAAAGTATATTCCTGAGTTCTGTGAGGCTTTCTAGCAAGTTATTGAACTTGAAGTGGGAGGGGGAGAGGGTTGTGGGAACCCCTGACTTTTAAGCCAAGTAAGACAGAAGTGCAGGTAACCTGGACACCAATACCTGCAAGTGGCACCTGAAGTAGAAGAGTCCTGTTGGACTTGTTGAGCCCTCAAACCTGAAGGAGTAGGATGCTAGCTCCAGGCAGTTAGTGTCAGAAATGAACTAATTTTTATGACACCATGTTGGTGTCTGGAGAGTTGGAGAATGGGTTGGTATTGGAAAACACATATATATTGGGTGTCAGGAAGAAAAAGACTCCAACACATTTGGTGTCAGAAGTGTTGTGAGCATAAAACATTTCATAAATATGGTAAAGGGGATGACAAGAGAATTAAAATGGTACACTAGAAAATATATATTCAACACAAAAGAAGACAGTGATAGAGGAATTAAGCAAAAATGGCATAAGATATACAGAAAACTTTAGCAAAATGGCTGAAGTACTTCCTTACCAGTAATTATATTAAGTGTAAATGGATTAAACACTCCAATTAAAAGGCAGAGATTGGCAGAATTAATAAAAAAGCATGATCCAACTATATACTATCTATAAGAGATTCACTTTAAAGTCAAAGAAGCAAAAAGGTTTAACAGAAAAGAATAGAGAGATCCTGCGCCACTGATCTCAGCACAGTATGAGACACTATCAGACAGTGATGACTGAACTGCAAGAGAGAAGGGGAACTGGATGCATGGGTGGGGTTTCTAGTTTTGGGTGGTTTTATTTTTAATTGCAGGTCAAAAACCTGCCCTCCTGTGACTTATGTCCTGAGACTTTTCAGGAGAGCCAGGGCCATGGATGATGAAGAAATGATGGAAATTAATTTGGAAAGTCAAATGGGAGAAAACAAAAACTGCATTTGATACAAGCGATTCAGTGGATTGTAATAGAGGAATGTAGAAATGTAGAGTTTTTAAAAAGTGGACAATTCCCATTCCTACATGTCTGTAAAGAAAACCATAATGTCTTTAAATCACTCTTCTATAAATAGGCCGGGAGCATGCCACCGCTCTGCAGCCTGGGTGACAGAATGAGACTCCAACTCAAAAAAAAAATAGACTACCTTTTTTGCGGTGTATCCCCTTGCTGTAGTATCTGGTATACGGACGTTCAAATCAGCGCATCAACTTGGGGGATAATTTTTTTTTTGATTTTTTTTTTTTAGTTGGAGTCTCATTTTGTCACTCAGACTGGAGTGCAGTAGCTGCTCCCGGCCACCGCAGCCTCGACCCGCTGGGCTCCGGCAATCCTTCCACCTCAGCCTTCTAAGTAGCTGGAACTACAGGCGCGCGCTACCACGCCCGGCTCATTTTGATTTATTGTAGAGTTGAGGTCTTGCCAAGTTGCCCAGGCAGGTCTCGAACCCACGGGCTCAGGCAATCCACTCACCTCAGCCTCCCAAAGTGCTGGGATTACAGGCTGAGCCACCGAGCCTGGCTGGGGGATAATTTTTAAAAACTTTTTGTCTATCTTTTTAACCCTAGCCTTCTAAACAACCTCATACAGCCCAGTTACATAATATTGGCTGTCACAGGCATTGTGCTTGTATCTGATTTTGTTTCCTCCAAGTTCATCTTCCCAGTGATGTTTAAAATCTTGTGAAAATGTTTAGATTTTTAACACAGACCCTGTCATAAACTCTGTACACCAGGGTCAAAAGATAGGAGTAACAGAATTCTGCCATATTGTAAATTTCCAGTGCAGGATTTTATTTGTTTTCATTAGTGGCACTAAAAAATATTCTGCATGGGTATGTTATAGTTCAGTTTATAAAGTTTTAAAGGCTTATTTGAGGCATACCTCACTGTTATGCACTCTGGTGATTTAACAATGCCCCCCTAAGTATTCCTTTTCTCCTGCATTTGATGCAGCCCAACAAAGCTTTTGTTTTGAAATAAATTTGACTACCCTGTCCATAGCTACAGCAGATTATTTGTGATTTAAGGCTCTTGGTGTCTCAGGTTTCAAAGGAAAACATAAAATTTCCCTTAGTTTGCTATATATGATTGGTTAAGAGTTGATAATGATCTATGTAGTATCTCAGTCTTTTAGACTTGCTTCATGCTACATCCTGAACAACACATGGCAAACACAGTCCTTTCCCCGTCTCTACAGGACTGTGCTTACTCTCAACTTTGCTTCCTTGGATGTTTTCACTTTACACATTCTCAGGGCACAAATAATTTTTTTTTTTTTGAGTTGGAGTCTCACTCTGTTGTCCAGACTGGAGTGCAGCGGCACACTCCTGGCCACTGCAGCCTCAACCTACTGGTCTCTGGCAATCCTTCCACCTCAGCCTTCCAAGTAGCCGGAACTACAGGTGCACGCTACCATGCCTGGCTAATTTTTGATTTATTGTAGTGACGAGGTCTTGCCAAGTTGCCCGGGCGGGTCTCGAACACACGGACTCAGGCAATACACTCGTCTTGGCCTCCCAAAGTGCTGGGACTACAGGCTGAGCCACCGAGCCCAGCCACAAATAATTTAAGATTGAATTCTAAACTAATTACGGTACTAGAGGGTTAGTTTTATTTTTTGAGGGTTAGTTTTATCCTTCATTAAGAACTGCTCACAACTTAATCATAGCATTTAAGCATCTTTCCATAGGATACAGATAGTAATGGTTTTTGGACAATGCCACTGATAACTGGAAATCAGAGAAACAGAGGTCACTTAGGATGATAAAAAATAAGCACTTTACAAAGACTTTCAAGTATATCAAAACTTTTAAACAAAGGTACTCAAGGCTTTTAAGAAAGCAGCTCTGTGATTAACCACTGATTGAGACCCTCATATCACCTGTAGTACTGGTATCTAATCCCTACTTTATGGATGAAGACACAGGATTAGTATTTTGTCCATATAGTTCACTAAGTGACAACGACAGACCATTTTTGCCTGAAATCAAAGCCTACACTCCTGTCACTGTGCCACTCTATACTTGAGGTCCTCAAAATAAACTTTAGATCAGGTTTATTGGTCAGAATTCCTACTACTTGGAAAGTTGGTATCTTTATAATAAATACATGTAAGGACATAAAAATAAATAAATAAATAAACAAATAAATAAATAATGGAAAAAGATATCCATACAAACAATACTCAAAGAGAATATCAAGCAGGGTAAATACTAAAGAATCTACATTGAGGCATATCATATTCTAATTACAGAAAACCAAAGATAAAGAAAAAGATCTTGAAAGAAGTCAGAGCGGGGGAACCCAACTTATCTCTAGAGGAGCAAGGATAAAAATTATATCAAACTTCTCTTCAGAAACCATGTAAGTAAGAAGAATGGGAAGTGTTGAAAGAAGAAAAAAACACCACCAACCTAGAATTCTGTGTTCAATAAAATCATTCTACAAAAGTGAAGGAGAAATAAAGGCTTTCTCAGACAGACAAAAACTGTGAAAATTTGTTGCTAGTAGATCTGCCTTGCAAGACCTGTTAAAAGAAGTTCCTCAGAAAAAAGAGACTGATGTAGATCAGGAACTCAGATCTAATTTTAAAAAGGGAAAAGCATTGAAGGAATAAGTGAAGATAAAAGGAAAGCTTTTCTTATTTTTGCTCTTAAGTGATTTTACAGATCACAATTTGTTCAAAATGATAATAGCAACACTGACTTAACTACCTGTGCTTACATATTATATACACGATTACAGCTTATGTAGAAGTGAAGTGAATAACAGCAGCAACACAAGAAAAGAGTTGGAATTAGAACACTTTGCTATTGTCAGGTACTTGCAGTATCAATGAAGCAACATAGCGTTACTAAGAGTGAGTGTAGATTGATGGCAAATTGCAAACTCTAGGGCAACCACTAAAAAAATGTTCACATATACGGCGGACCCTTAGACAACATGGGTATGGATTGTGCAAGTCTTCTTACACACGAATTTTCAGAAGTAAATGAACTAGAAAAACGTGTGAAGATTTGCAATAATTTGAAAAAACTTGCAGATGAACCACATAGCCTAGAAATGGTAAACAAATTAATAGATTGGTGGCAAGATGGCGACGGCATAGGTGAACTGGTGAGATTCTCTGAACGGACCAAGACTGCAT